>NC_056744.1:1554518313-1554560813 GCF_019279795.1 Protopterus annectens
GTACTATTAAGTGATTGCAACTCTACATTACCATATGATACCAGAGTAAACACATACAGTCCAGCAGTTAGACCTTTATTGTCAGGCTATTATGATTTTATTTGCATACAACCTATATGAGACTCTTTCTGCCGTATTCCCTGGTGTATTCAGTACATGCCTTAAACAATGCAGGTTTTATACAGGCAATTAACTTAGTACTACTTTTAGATTTATTTCCTATGACAGTACATGCAAGAGTATTACTAACCTGCCTCGAGTTGCAGCTGCTTTTTACAGGCATGGGCTACCTGGTTCGCAGCCTGCTCATCTACCACTGTGAAAGACATAAGAGGAATATTTAGCCATACCTATCCATAATATACAAGAGCTGGCAATTATTAAACAGGTAGTGGACTGATAGTTACACATGGCTGGGACATCCCCTGTCCTCCTAGTCTCTTGGATCCACCGATCCAAAAGATCCCCCTTTCTCCACTTCAGGTCAGCGTAGTGAGGCCTGACCTGCTCACCAGTTCAGGGTATGCCATTGGCACTGGTGAGGTCATGGGCGAGATGGTCCCAGGCTTCCACTTTGTACTGGGAACCCTGGTACTGGCCCTGCAGCAGTCTCTGGTCATGGTCTTTCACAAGGAGTCCTGCCATGACTCTGAACTCCTGGATGCCCCAGTGCTGCACCCGAAAGTGCACACCCTCTCCCATACTAGACATAGTGCCTACAGGAGGAACCTGCAACCAGTTATGAGATGTATTCCTGCCTGTTGTGTTTAAATAGGGCCAGTTTCCCATACTTTGCCATGATTGGATGGTTTTGAAAATGCTAAGCTATGGCAAACCTGCTTACCTAAGTTTGGAATTGCTTAAAGGGGTATACCAATGGGAAAAGTGATTTAGCTGGCCTACACATTGCTTACACCTACAAAGCTGGACTGTTCAATACTTAGCATTGCTTAATTTTTAATTTGCATTATATTTGCTTTTGGGCATTGGGTTATTATTCATTACATGTTATATATGTGTTTGGTATCCATGATTCATGTGTACATACAATGTATGGGGTCCTTTTGTTTATTAGGTGATTTCAACACTTTATTACAATGATACCTCACATCTGGGCTTACTGCAGTACTCCAGTTCACGCATTTATGTTATGTCGTAGGTTATACAAAAAAGATTCCTTTCACATGTTTAGTTTGATTTCCTATAGTGAGGATCTGTTTGGTGATACCTCATTCTTATGTATTGCTATGATGGTTTAGTGGTTAACTACTGTGACTATAGTGTACAGGGTCCTGGGTTCAACACCTGTAAAGTCTATTTATTTTGTTTCTGGCCAGAACAGTGGCTGATGCATACAGAGTGATTAAGGCACTTTTAAGCAATTGTAAGCGGGTTTGTGTGGGTTTGTCTGAAGGTAAGCAATGCTAACCTCAGGTTAAATATGCTTACAGAGAGTTAGCTTCAATATTACTTAATCTGTGTGCACATTGCTTACCCCTGTACAAATGGGCTTAAACCCACTTATTACTGCTTAAATATGCTTACTCCCACTTACTACTGCTTAAATATGCTTATTTTTGCTTACTAGTGCTTACTCCCGCTTACCACCGCACTAATTTAGACAGTAATGTCAAATGGTTCTTGGGAAGGTGGTGGATTTGGAATCTGTATGGATTTATCATTCATTACACATTTTACCTTCCATTTGTATCCCTGATTCCTGTGTACATATACTGTATGGGGCACTTGTGATTATTTGTGGGCTTTAAAACATTATGGCAGTGACACCTCACATCTGCATTTAATGCAGTACTCCAGTTCACAAATATATGTTATTTAGTATGTTATGCAGCAAAAAATATTGGTCATAAAGTGATTTGACATGGAAAATGGAATGTACTGGAGTGGGACTTGAAGCAAGAATGACTACTCGTAAGGCGAATGCTCTGCCCGCTACACTATTGCAGTACTACTTAATTTGTATATATCATTCTTTTTATCCTGTTGTGCCATTTACGCTGCATTAAACGTAGCTAAGCAATGGTAAACCTGTACACCTATGGTTAAATTTAATCTGTTTCATAAAAAAATAAGAACTTCTTTATATTTCATGTGTTAACTATTGCTCTTATAAATCGGGGGGGGTTGTTGCTGGGGGGTATGCGAACATCTATGAGCGGTCTTGCTCATTATTGTTCCTATATTGCTGTTCTTAATTGCAGGGGCATGTATATTCTGAGAGCTCTGCTCTCAGACACACCCCCTGCACTTGTACATGCTCCATGTCCATTTAGGAGTTCAGGCAGTGCGCCTTCATTGATATGCATGGCTCACTGATGTCCTGCTCTAAAACAACTAGTCCTGCAAGGAAGGATAGTGAATCCGGGGCTATATGTACATTGGTATATGAACAGAGAATACAAATGTTAGCATGCAGCATTGAAACCTAAAGTACAAAGACTATATGTACATTGGTATATGAACAGAGAATACAAATGTCAACATGCAGTACTGAAACATAGAGTACAAAGACTATATGAACAGTGCTATATGAACAGAGAATACAAATGTTGATATGCAGTATTGAAACATGAAGTACAAAGACTATATGTACATTGGTATATGAACAGAGAATACAAATGTTGATGTCCAGTATTGAAACATGAAGTAGAAAGACTATACATTCAGTGGAGAACAACAAGAATTAATGTTTACACTTTTTGTGAATCTTTTGAATAATGAAAGGAAAAAGTAAGTAAAATCATGTCCTTTATCTGGTAGCAAAATAACAATATAGACATTTTCAGCAGTTTGAGTGAAATTCACTTTGTATAATGTGTAGATGTTATAAGTATGAGATAGTACATTTTGTTAATGTTAGAAAGGAGAGAATGTGGACTTCATTGTCAGAGGATTTTTTTGCACAGCCATGCATACTGTTCTAATGCAGGAATACCTATCATGCATCTGTAAGGTAAATGCAATAGTCATACAATCCCTGTTATTACTAGTTTGAATTTCATAAAAAATATTTTTACATCTGAGTTAGCAGCAAGTCGTGTTTGCTGATGGTAATAGTTTGAGTTGCGCATCACAACCTAGATGACAGTCAGTGACATATCAATGTCACAGTGCTTTTGTTGCTGGTGGTTTATTCATAAGTTACTACTGTTTTACATGCAGTATGTATTGTAGGTATTAGTACATCTGTATGGATGGGGTTGTTGCTTAGTGACTGATTTGTTATGTACACCCTGCCTATCCACATATGCAATGGGTGCCTGCTGTTTTAGAGTTCATACTGCTGTTGGTGGACTGTTATTTATTTATATACGTCATGCATTTCAGTTTAGCATGGTATCATGGTATCACCTTTGCCTACTGTACCTTCAGTACTTGGTCTATAATGTGTTTGTTGCTTGTGTTTATGGATAGCTGTTCACATAATCATTTTTGTTTTTCATTTCTAACTGCTTGTTACAAAATCAGCATTATACTGTGTGACAATAGGAGGTACTGCCAGCCATGCCAGGAGAAATAGGGCAGTGGATTTGTAATATATGCTAGCACAGCTGGCAGAAATTTTGTAAATAATTATATGTCATTTGTATAGCAAACTGATTTGTACAGATGCTTGTGCTGAAAATGTATTTGTGAGGTTTGCTTCTGTTAAAATGTATCAGCAGCGTGCACTGCTGGAAGGAAAAGCAATGTACATGCATTATTGTAACTGTTGAAATGTATACATTATAACAGCATATACTGGAAGTGAACAGGTTAATCTTAATCCACCTGACTTTGCAAAATAGTCTTGAAATTAAATAATTTTATGGATTAACCCACAAAGCTGTTATCCCACAGTTTTGAATGGAGCCAGAGATGCAATGTGTGTACTAAAGAATAGTTGGTAGGTCCTGTAGGAAGAGTGAAATGGCTTTATGGTCTTATGACTTCCAGCAGCTCTACCACATCTGAGCAAAGCTCTATCTGTGTGTAAGGTAACACATAGGTGCTAAAACCCTGGTAGCTTCTAGTGATGGGGGATAGTGTGGGAAACAGATGCAGATGACAGATGTGTCTGATGTAATTCTGTACAGAAATTATGTTTTAATATTAGAGAAGACTGAAGTCTCAGCAGCATTCTGTATTCTGTCTTGGATATGAGAACAAGGACCACTCACCCATCTTGCCTTGCTCTATTCAGTAAGTAGAACAGCAATTATTTTAGTCAATCAGGAATAGATAGTGAGATTAGCTAAATGCTGTTTTCTATAACTGTGTGAAACTTTCCAGCTGTGTTATTTTTAATATTCCCTGTGACTGAAACTTTGGTGTTTACAATAAATAGATATTTAGTATTTTCATGTTCTTTTATTATTTATTATTAAATATATTTAAACTTTTCATTGCGGCTGATCCTTTTTGGAAAATATGTAAGCTTTGAGAAAATTTGCACATATTTATTTGGTGACAGCTCTGGCCACTCCTGAAGCCTTGCTGTTTGGTCAACATTACCATTTGTATTAATATTAACTTGTACACATTATAATTGAGTACCCTTGTAAGAGCCTTAATGTAGCTGGCAGGGGTTCTGGTGGCAGTGATAACTACCTAGTAGTCTGTGCAGAAGGGGACACAGCAGATAAATCTGTGCCAACCTTTCCCAGGTGTGTGTGTGTGTGTGTGTGTGTGTGTGTGTGTGTGTGTGTGTGTGTGTGTGTGTGTATGTGTATGTACGTACACATGTGTATGTGCATGCGTATGTTAGTCAAATCTCAAAGAGAGTGTGTGTGTGTGTGTGTGTGTGTGTGTGTGTGTGTGTGTGTGTGTGTGTGTGTCTGTGTGTCAGTTGCTTGGAGCAGGGACACAAAGCAGTGGTTTCACAGAGAGGGTGTGGGAGGATTTAGTTTGGAACCCCAGCTAAAGAGTCAACCTTAAGCTGTGCCAGTGGGGAGTCTTATTGGGGTCTGGACAGATGTAGAGAGGAACCAGCCCCTGGACTGAACATGTTCCCTGGGTGCTCTTAAGGCAAATTGTGCTTGATGCAGAGAGGTCTGCATCTGGAAATACCAAGTTAATCCATTTGTATTCTAAGTAAATGTCCCCCTCTGGTGTCAGTGGTGAAAATTCAGGCTCCTTAATTACTAGCCCAGAGTGGGGATGTCACATGCTGTTTGCAATTTGCAGGGTGTTACACAATGCTTGCAAATAAATGTCTGTAAGGCACTAATACATTAGTAGACAGTACTGTCTGTAGGGCATAATATATGTTTCCATATGTCACAGGCTATTATTGTGTTTATGATTGTCCATTATTTTTAGGGTGTTGTGTTGCATTCCAAAGATTTGATGTTGGGTCATTCAAAGACCATATTGCCTTGGTCAGGTCTTTTTCATATTGCTTTTGTATTTCTCACTGGATTGTCATTTCACTATATCTTCATTATACCAATATGTTAATTGTTGTCTGTTCACATGACTCATTATATGCACAGACACCTGGGTTACAGTTGATATTCACACACCAATATAAATATGCAAGGCACAAATACAAGATAGGAAATATGGAAGTAATAATGTTCTCTCAGGCAGACTGCTGGACAATACAGTGAGGCATACATAAAGTATTAATGACTTCAGGTCACAGTGCTTGTGTTGTTTTGCAGTGTAGACACATGTCAGTGTTGCATGACACAGTGGCATGGCATACTTATCTTTGGGGTCTATATTACAAGATTGAAACTTTAGTTAATTGAATAACTAAAGATCGAGCTTGTAATATTGAAATAGTGGATGATAATCTTAGATTCAACATACATATACAAAATTGCATAAGAAAAGCTCATCAAAAACTAGGGATGCTTTACAGAGCCAAAAACTTTCTCACCGATGCAACTAAAACTAGACTTGCCACTACTTATCTCTTCCTCACTCTTCTTTATTGTGCTCCCATCCATACTAACCTCCAGGCTTCACAAACATTACAACTTGAAGAATGCTCTAACAAAGTTGCTAAATTTGAAGCACATACCTCTTTCAGAACCCACCACTGTATAGCACTGAAAAACCTAAATTGGTTAGAACTGCCAGATCAACTAACATATACACAGCTTCTTACTATCTTTACAAAATATCCTGAATCCATCTACCTGTCCAGCACTAAAAAACATCCTACACAACTATGTTCCCAGTTTGTCATTGTGATCCAGTGACCAAAAACTCCTGTCTGTCTAGAAACCTATCAAATCTGCTTGGCATTGTCTGTGCTTGTGCAAGGTTGCTAAGGCCTGGAACTCCTTACCTGTATCCATTAGGTCTATACCCCTCCTCCCATCTTTCAAAACCACTCTGAAAGACTTCCTAGTTAAAATATGGCTCTGTTCTTCTGAAAACCAGGATAAACTATATCTCTAAATGTGAACAAGTACCTTTTCATTCCTTATACCTCCTACTCTTCCTTTTTCACTTACTTCCTTACTGATATTTAATTCTCCTCACTGACTTTTTCTCTAAGCATACCATAAGGTTGTTTTTCCCCTCACTTCATATCGCAATTCCTATTTGTATTAGACTAACATACCTTTAATTTCTCTACAAACTGTCTAAATTTTCTCCGAAATTGTCATATCCCTTGTATTGATTCTTAACCAATGTTTTTTTATAATATGTCTAATCTGTTATAATTATTTAAACTACAGACTTTTGTTTGTTTTATTTTTTAAGATCGTAAAATTATTATTAAATATTTTGTAATAATTTGGAATTTTTCTCCCTGGGCCTCTGCTGAAAATGAGCTTCTACTCAGTTGGACTTTTCTGATAATCAAATGTCAATAAATAAATAAATAAATAAATGTGCATATTCCAGTTCATGAGTGTAGCATTTTGTTGTTATGGCCAATGCATTGAGTCCCTGAAAGTCACCATTATGCATTTTGCAGTTAACATGCTGCTCCTGCTGCGGGTTCTACTGTATACATGTGAGGGATTGACAGCAACTTGCAAGCAACATTTCACTCATACTCCATAAATAACACAGTGGTATGGGTATGATTTGTGTGTTGCTGTGTAATGTCTGGTCAACAGCAAGAAATGTCCTTGCCCCTGTGCTTTGCAGGTCACTTGTCGTGCTGTCACACTGGTATACTGGGTTTGTATATCATGTATTGGCAATGACGGTGTCGTCTTGTATCATATAAATGTGTCTGCTATATACAGGCAATCCTAATTTACTGAATGCATAGACCGCCAATGCACCATTCCTTTATACACCCTGATACTGTTGATTTACACAGTAACATTAAAGTATACCTTCTTTGGCTTATGTTATATTTCCACATGCATGCCTTATTCACATAAATTCCCATATTTCGGCAACAGGTATACATATGCAATGATTTATGTACATGTCTGTACATATTGCAGTCAGCAGAAAAACACCATTTTACCTTGGGAGTGTGAGCAGTCATTGACTTCATGTTAATGTGCTGCAACATTGTTCACAGGACTCTCCTTTGCACAGTCATACCCATTAACTGTAGGTGTTTATTCCACATGCTGTTTTATGCATATATGAGATACCAATTTTTAGGTTGTTTACCTATGCCTCTTGCTATTAGATGATTGTGCAATACTATGCACATGTATGTGATTTATATATATTAGCAATGCAGTCTGCCCATGTGACATACACCGGCCATTCACTTCAATGTAGTTTGGGTTGAGTTTGACACCACACAATGTAGTGTACACATGCATTTGCAATGTGTCCCAGTACATAGTGTTATCCTGCTTTATCCTTTGTTTTTTGCTGCCATGTCCTCATTGATTTGGGCCCATGTTCACCTCCCTTCCACCTATGTACTTATGGCATATATCTTGCACATATGCATGGTATATGTTCACCTTCCATGGAATTCTCATCCATTTTCATGTAGTTGTTTTATTAGAAGGTCATCTTGTGCCAATCCTGTGGGCATTATACAGATGCAGGACATATATACACAATTTGCTGGTATTGCTTGCAATATATCCTTGTTTTTGTACTTATGTGGTACATATTAATATAGTTGCCAACTTTTCGTGTCAAAAATTCTGGACATGTACATGAAAGCAAAATGCAGTAGCACCCCACGCATGTGCCCCCCCCCCACACACATGCGGTACCCTCCACACACACGCAGCCATTCCGGTGTCCCATTACTTGGCTATCTCTCCATTTCTCCCCAGTTGCCATAAATACTGTTCAAAACTCTGTGTGCATATTGTTTTCTGCTTTACTTCTGCAGTGATTACAGATATTTGGATTTAATGTAAAACTTTTTTTTCGAATTTTACAGCACAAACACTAATAGACATTTACTAAACAAGCAATACAGTCTCTCATAAACAGACATAGCTTTAATACTTGTTTGCCTTTAAACTCACATTCACTGAAACAGCACTGAAACCTACATTCAAAGAAAATGCATCTGGCCAGTGATGGATTAAGTTTACATTTGGGTTTTTTCAAATCATAGGCCCCTTGCACACATTTTTAAAGCCATGCAAAAGTTCTTTGATTCACCTTCCTGATTGCATTAAATTTTAATACATAATAACAGCTAGCAGACATGAATTAGTAGCCATCACAGCTTTAAGACTGGTACGCTCATGCTCATGTAGCATCTCTAATGAAACAAAACTGGCATATTACTGATATACATAAATAGCATAATTGCTCTAATTGTAATAATGTCAAGTTATATGGAACTGCCCCAGTGTAAGGAAGGAGTTAATATGGTTGCTAGAAGCTGCTGAAGGGTGTGAAGGGACAGAGGGAAAGAGGAGCACTTTCTGATTTAAAAAGCATAGCATTTTTAAGGTATTTGCTACCATAACAGAAGCCTATAACTGATAGAAGCTGTATAGTGTCAGTACGAGATGAACTAACAATGACAGCAGCATAGAAATTTCATGCAAAAATGCAAGTAAAGGTAGCGCTGAACCTGGTTGTTGTATTATCCAGTAGCATCAGTGATGAAATTAGCACAGCATGGCATTTGAAACCATCCATTGCTTTAGCCTATATCATGGTCTGCTGCTGAAAGAGGTTTATGAAGCCTTCTTCAGTAAGTTGTGGGTTTGAATAAGCCAGTCATAATATCATCATTTACAATTTGGAATAAGGCAATTAATCCAGGCAGAAATGTTTAACACAGAGTGCATCTTCGCAAAAACTAACTAAAATTCCCAGAAGCACACAACTGAGAGACCTGAATAAGCTGCGGCCTAGTGATGGAGATAAGCTAAAATTTCAGGCTGTAATATGATCACAGATATTAAAAGCACTTTTTTGTTAGGGTACCCATCACCTGAACCATTACATACTTGGTAGAAATGACTTGCAGTAAAAACACTTTGTACTGTGCAGCTCTATATTCCTATTATGAGGTCTGTAAACAACCAGTGCCAAACTGCAGCAGCACAAGCTTTCTGAAACATTGGATTTACTAGTAGGAGTAATGATATACTCTTGGATGATGATGATATAAAAATTTGCTCCTGGAATAATATGGACTTTTTGCAAATATATTTTGAACAATAGTCTCACCTGGCCTTGTGTGCAGATGTTAAATACTCACAACCAGAAAACGGATACTGTGGCCTTTTGACAGGTCTTCTAAAGAAGTTTACAATAAAAAAATCAGGGAACTCAGACAGAATTTTGGGGAGACACACTTATTAATGCCATTCCAACTCCAAGTATTTGAATGCATTTCAGTTCTAAAGTACATGTCAGAACAATGTTTGCACTGGTAGATAGAGTCCAGTGCTCTCATACACACCCTGCATGCAGTAACAGAAATGTTGTCTTGAATGGTGAAAGAAAATTATTTTTTACTTCTGGTCTGATAAGAACTTAGTGCACATATATATTACGAATATGACTTTTGTACTGCCTTGTGAGTAATGGTCACCTACTCCCCCAAGTAAAAACTGGGTATATTGCCAGGCTATGGCAACACAATCCTTTAAAATGTTGGATATGTTAACCATATGAAAATGGCCATATGTTAGTTCCCTTAAACCAATTCACACTAAAAATCCAGAGAGTTCTAATAGGGTACTTGAGTACAAAACACCCACATACATACTGTCCCAGATGACTATACATGCCCCTTTAGAGAGGGTACAGCAGATGTGACAGTGAAGTCTTCACATAAATAAGATAACCATATTGCTCTTTGACAGACACTGCTGCCCAACAAGCCTCATCAGTAATCAGGCAGTAGTAATGCTATAGGTGCTCTTTTCATATATCAACTACCCCTCAAAAAATGGTAGATACTTTTCTGTACACTTCTGATTTCTCATTGATAAGTGAATGAAAAACATGTGGCTAACGTTCAACTTGCAGCTTTTAAACACACACACACACACACACACACACACACACACACACACACACACACACACACACACACACACACACACACACACACACACACTGCCCTCAACAAGCCTTATTTTTTTTGACAGTGATGATGTGATGACAGTAACAGCACCACTTGTTAGACTGTGTGTTAAATTTATAGTTGTAAACATTTTGCCAATAAGCATTGAAACAAAACACATGAACCAATAATGACAAAACTGCCCAATTCAGAACATTTCAACCATAAATGGCCACTCATACTGTCATTAAAATCCACCAATATCAGTCAATATGCACAATCTCTGCAGAAGTAAAACATCATCTAAATAATTCCACATTAAAGAGATCTGCAACTAATGAAAAGTTGCTGCTAGCAAACAATTTTATATTTCAGTGTTTCATCTACAAATCAATACATGCTGCCCTTGAAGAATTGATTGCCTATGTTACGTTAAAAAATGGTAAGCTGGTAATATTGCAATAGGAAATGGATGGCAAACTAAAAACAGGTTCATAGTTACTAGGCATCATAGGAGGACATATTCAGGACTGCAGCACCCTACCCCATTAAAATACAACACAGTCTGAGCTTGAGCAATCCATCTATATGCTTTGGGAGTACAGCCCACACCCACAGCCTTCTAGATCAATATACAAGTATGCTTTGAACAGAGGAGTCTTACCTCAGTTAAAGGTTAAAGCTGAGGGAAAACAAAACAAACAAAAAAAAAACGGAACTTGCATGTGCCGCAGTTGGATTAGAGAAAACTCAGAGCAAACACCAGCCAGACTCGTGCTTTGCCTGGGGCTTTTCAGAATACAGTCCAAACGCCTTCTTTATAATTCAAATTCCAAGCACGCAGAAGACAGTAGACAGACGTAAACAACAGTCACAAAGACACTGTTTTCGTCTTCTGCACCCGGACGCAAAGGGCTTTCTTAAAGAAGAACGCCCCTAAAAAAACATAATTTTTTTAAACTAAAAGAAAATGTGCACAGTGCACCATTTTTTCCGGACATCACAGGTATTTTCCATTCTTCCGGACAGTTTCCCTTAATTCAGGACAGTCCAGAAGAATTCTGGATGTTTGGCAACCCCACATATTAACCAGCATAATTTATCAAACTTCATGTGCATAACCTGACAATTGCTATACAGGATTACTCACAGATTTCAGAATGTATATTATTATGTGTCATTGGTGTGTGTACGTGTATGTGTATTGACATTGCTTTCTGATAGTTTCCTGTTAGGCCGATGAAGGTCATACAAATATGTCTACACCTGTATTTTGCCTTTGACATGGCATATGTCTGTGATGTATGTATTCCATTACACATGTAATTGGGTTGTCTGCACCTGCTTTTGTAAGTAGCAGCTAGTTTGCTGATTTGTTACAGTATTCTCTTTGGCACTGTGCTTGGTTGTTTGCCTTTAGCATGCATGGTCAGAAGTTCTGTCCTGCATTCTGCTGGTATTCTCTAGCATTCCATGGGCTGCATTTGCTTATATGTGCTGTTGCATGGCTTACACTTGCACTGCTGACTGACTACTTGTAATTTGATTATTTATCCAATGTGCATTATGATCCCTATTTATTACCCTACAGCACACAACTGCCATGAGTTATACACATCAGGTATGCCTTGCTCACAGTTTGTAACATGTCATAATGTAATAGTGCATAAATACATATATATTTCTCCATTTCACCATGGCTGGTAAGCATCCCCACCATGTTTATCAAATTTTGGTTGGCCATGTTCTACAGTGTGCTCTTTGTGTACCTTACCTTTCCTTACTGTTTATTTCCAGCTTTGTCTGTCAAGTCTTTTCATATTTGTAATATGTTTATACCTGCTATGTTGCAATTCTCCTAATTTGTCCCTCTGTTTTCCTTTCCTTCTATTCTCAAAAAAATGGGGCCTATTCCCACCAGAAAAAAATGCCCAAGCCCATGCCCCTCTGACTGTCCCTCAGATTTTTATATTCCAGCTTACATCTTGTGTGTCCCTCTTCTTCACACATACCCCATTTCTGCTTTTCTATCTCCTTAGGTCCTTGTGTGTGTGTGTGTGTGTGTGTGTGTGTGTGTGTGTGTGTGTGTGTGTGTGTGTGTGTGTGTGTGTGTGTGTGTGTGCATTACCTGTGTTCCCCACACAACTCATGCACCAATTGCTGGCTACTGTTAGTAGCTGTGGTGAAGAGGCCATGATTGCCCTTCACTTTTATTAATTATTTTTATTAGACATTTTATGGATTCCATCAGAATCTGTAAGTGTAAGCTGTGACACTGCCAGCCCAGCTATCTGGAATTTTGAAAATAATTCTATGTCATTTGTGAATATTGATATGATTTATACAGAACTGTATGTTATGTTTTGAGCTTCAAGAATGTAACCACAGCATACCATGATGGAACATAGAAGATTAACTTACAAAACGTCAAGAAAATAAGTTGAATTTAAGTGCTTTACGATGTGCTATAAAAGTTAGTTTCAATGCAGCAAAAAGATAGGATGTCTAGAGCTAGAAGCTTTTTCTATTGTCTTGGAGAGAACTAATTACTAGATCTAAAATGTAAAAGTGTTTAATTGTTTAACAACTTCAAGTTCTGAGCAAACATCAGAGATATATGTATTTTTCACACGGAAATGTTAAATTTTGTTAAGTTCTGTAGCCTGGGAACTGAAGACAGGTGACAAAGAGAGAAGTCATCCAAGCTGACCCAACAGTAATGTTTGATATTAAATTTGGGAACTCTCTCAGAGACTGTGCATTTTGTATGTTGTCTTGGACCTAGAAACATCTATTCAGCACTTCTGCCTACATGTTGTTTATAAGTAAGACTTTGGGCATAGTGTCTCTCTTAGATATAGATAGGAATATAGTAAAGATTAGTTTAGATATTTTCTGTATTTATTTCAGACTGACCTGCAATGTTGTTTTAAAATATTTCCTATGATTCTGAACTCTGAAGTAACTGTGTTGGATTGAATGTATATTGTCTTGTTCTTTTATTATTTCTTATTAAATATATTTAAACCTATTTTTGTGACTGATGTTTGTGAGACATATTTAAGCTCTTAGAGCACTTGCATATGTATTTGGTGACACTGTACAGGCCACTCCTAATAGCCTAGCACTTGGTCAAAGACTACCATTTGGATTAATAGTAACATTACGCAGTAGGATTGGGCACCCTGTGTAAGGGCCTCAGAGTAGCTGATAAGTAAGAATGGTTGGTGGTAGTGATAACTACCTTATAGTATGGGCAGAAGGGGGCATAGCTAGTAAACCTGTGCCAACCTTCCCCAGGAGTGTCTGTATATAAATCAAATCTCAAAGTGTGTGTGTGTGTGTGTGTGTGTGTGTGTGTGTGTGTGTGTGTGTGTGTGTGTCAGCTACTTGGGCAGGGACACAAAGCACATGATGGACAGAGACGGTGCTGGAGGTTTTAGCTGGACCAATTGGCTGAGATCTTACCCCTATAGCTGTGCCAGTAGGGAGTCTTATTGGAGATCTGGAGAAAGAGGGAAAAAAACAGCCCCCAGACTGACTGTGATCTTTGTGTACTCTTAAGGAAAATTGTACTTTACTGTGTGTACTTGTCATCCCCCATTGTGTACACCCCTCACTGGTGTTAGTGGTGAGGATTGAGGCTCCTTGATTAATGGGCCAGTGCAGGAGTCTCACATATTAATTTGTTAGCAGTGGTGGGATATCCATATCACATATGAATTGGTTGACAGTGGTGAGTTAGCCACATCACATATTAATTGGCTTGTAGTGGTGTGGATATTGAATTCCTGTAGCCTGTGTACAGTGGTAACTTAAGGTGTTTGTACTCTCAATCAGCCACGCAGTGAACATTCAGAGTTCATAACACAGTTGTTTTATTTTTTGTTAGCTTAATTAGTCAGGGAGAGCAGGGAAGCATGTCAGTAGAGGAGTATGGCAAGCTGACAATGAGCTAGTTGGCTGAGATGTGCCAGGCTGAAGGACTGGTGCATGCCATCCTGACTAAAGCAGACATGATTGCAGCTTTAGTCACAGCTACATCACAGAATAGCAACCAGGAGGATAATCAGATTGGCCTTGGAGATATACAACTCTCAGAAAATGGGCAGTTTAACCTTTCCACAGAGGACTTACAAATCCACCTGGAATTAAAGAGACTTGAGCTGGAGGCTGAGCATTTGGAAATAGAGTCATCAGAGAAACTGAGACATCTACAGACTGAGGAAAATGAGAAACTGCAACTCCTGGAAGCTGAGGAGAAGGAGAGGCAGAGGCAACAAGAAAAGGAGATGCTGAGATGCTGACTCTTCGACAGAGTCATGCAAGTAATGGGGAAGTGAGTAACTGAACCTCAGAAACAACAGAGGTCAGAAAATTTCTTCCACAATTTACAGAGGGGGATAATTTTGATAGTTTCATTCATATGTTTATGAGGGCATGTAAACAGTATAATGTTGACCAAAGGCTCTGGGTACAGTTCCTGACCCCCTTACTCCATGGTAAAGCTGTAACTGTAATTTCTAAACTAGTAAAATGAAAAATGGCTTTCACCACAATGAAAAGTTCACTGAGAAATTCTGTTAAAATGTAGACTTTAACAAAACGAAGAAATAAAAAGCACAAATTGTGCTGTTCAAGTTGCAGGTCAAACAGGATAAGTGCTTTCAGTTAAAAAACCTTCTTCAGATCTGAAGGTTTGGTTTATAATATTGCTAGAATATTTGATTTACTAATTGTTTAAATTATAATAATATTTGAATATTTTTTACACAAGACAAGAAAAAAACAAAAAAAACAGACACAGCACATAAGCAAGAGTTTGAAGTTTGTTGTTGGGTATGAATTAACTACTTTTTTTGAAGGTGGTTGTTGGTTGGTTGAGGTCACCACTTTGAAGGTCTTTTGGACCTTGTTGAGGGAACAAGAGAGCAGCCCTTTGTCTGCCATGAGACAGGAAGTTGAGACATATAGAGAATGCACATGGAGCAGAGGGGGCAAACAAGAGACAGAAGGACACTCAGAAGAACTCAAGCAGGGCAGGGAATCACAGGACAGGAGTCCTCTCTGGGGGTCATGGGGAATCCATTGTCCATGGTGGAGAGAATGAGTTGTCCAGGACCAAGAGTACATGTTTTTAATGCAACCAGTGGGGCCAGTAGCATATAGATGATGTCCATGGAGGTAAGGGGGGGAAAAAAAGGGGGAGCCAGTGAATGACATGAAAAAAATGCCAAGTAGGTTGTCTCAAGACAACAAGGGCCAAAAAAATACCACAAGCTATTATATCTCCTCTAGGGGGGGGGGGGGCTAAGAGACACAGCAGCCTCTGACCCCCATTGAAGCCTGCAATGGTTACAGAGGAACACTACTTTGCTTGTGCAGTCTACTCAGCCAGAGCATTTAGAAGGACCCCATTTCAAAACCCCTTGGAGGGTTCACCTTGACTGGGAGGTGGAAAGGGAGCAAGCAAGCAAGTAAGTGTGTTTGAGGATATCTGCATGTCCTGATGCATAATTAATTATATAATATTGCACTACTGTGTGTTGCAGCAGTTACACAGTCAGAGGCTAGGAGCAATGCATGTGGGGGTGGTCCAGGCACTGGGGAACTGACCTGACCCACCAGACCAGGACTGGAGGGGTGGTGTGGGAGGAGGGGAGGAGGCTAAGGACAATGAGAGAGCTAGTGAGCCGCTTGATTTGAGACAGGCTCAGCTCTCAGACCCTAAATTACAAGGCCTGAGGAGGGTAGCTAGAGGCACACACTTGATTCTCAAGGGGGGGGGGGATATGTATACTGGGAAGAGGGGCTAGAGGGTGAGAGAATACAGCAGTTGGTAGTTCCCAGAGCCTACCATCTAAACATACAAAGAGATGTATTATGCAGAACTTCTACTGGCCTGGGATTTTCAGAGATGTAACAGGGTACTGCAGGATCTGTGAGTGAGTGCAAAAAAGGGGGGGGCAGGCAGGAGACAAAAGCTCCCTTTGATGTTTTTGCTGATGATGAGGGAGGAGGAGGAGAGAGGGGCTGTGGATATTGTGTTGGGTATATCCTACTGATAGTAGATTATGCTACCAGATACCCTGAAGTGGTGGCTCTGTCCCCATGAGAGAGAGAAAAAAGTGGCAAAAATTTTTTTTTTTTTTTTCAGCAGTATAGGTTTCCAAAAAATGAATACTGACACACAGGTGCCAGTTCAGCACACAGACCTGTGCTGTCTGTGGTGTGTGTGTGGGGTGGAAGCACACCTAGAGACCTCCTCTACCATCCCCTGAATCTGGTCTTATTGAGAGAACTCTACTACACTCAAGTCCATGCTGCAGGCATTTGCAGAGGTTTAGGAGAGAGGGAGAAACATTGTTTCCTTCTCCATCTGTTTGTTTATAGGAGATAGAATTTTCATTTTTTTTTTTTTTTTGAGGGCATTTGAGTGGCTATCAGATTGGGAGAAGATGATGGAGATCTTTGAAGGGAGGGAGAAAAGGTGTATTGTATGACAGGAATCGCGAGCTAGGAGTATGCTGGGCAGCAGGTAAGTGGTGAGGAAGGTCAGTGTTGGTAGAACTGCTAGGCAGGAGGCAGGGGCGCAAATTGTACCATGTTAACATGATGAAACCTTAACAGGATAGGCAGACCCTTGTGCTGAGTATCTGCAGTGAATGGTAGGAGGATTCTGAGGGGGATCTGGTGACTGATCTCCTCAGTTAGGCTCAGACTGACATCTCAGTGGAAGGAGTAGCAATGTCCAAGCAGCTATCCCCTACCCAGGTTCGAGAAATCCGAGCAATACTACAAGAGTTTGGGGGCATGTTCACTGGGAAACCAGGGTACTCCCACCTGGTGTAGCACCACCTGGATACAGGACACCAAAGTCCTATTAAGCAGGCCCCTTATAGGGTACCTGAGAGAGTCAAACAGACTCTGAGGGAGAAGATACAGGAAATGTTAGAACTAGGGTAATTCAGGAGTACAGTAGTCCCTAGGATCCAAAGTGGTGCTAGTAACAAAGAAGGATGGCAGCACCAGGTTCTGTGTGGACTACAAAAATTTAAATAGTCACACAGAGTCAGATGCTTAACCCATGATTAGGACAGTTGAAGTCCTAGAGCAGCTAGGTGGGGCTAAGTATCTTACCACTATTGCTCTTACCAAGGGTTACTGGAAGGTGCCCTTGACTCCCAGTGCTAGTGAGAAGTCAGACTTTGTGACTCCTTTTGGCTTGTATGAGTTCACGAAGATGACCTTTGAAATGAAAAATGCCCCAGCAACTTTCCAGAGGCTGGTAGATCGTATCCTAGTAGAAGCAGGAGATGTTTTCCCTTGCTTACCTAGATGATGTCGCTATCTACAGACATTCCTGCCAAGAGCACCCTCAGAATGTCAGAGAGGTGTTGAGCAGACTACAGAGGGCAGGGTTGACCATTAAGCCCAGCAAATGGGTATGGCAGAGGTCTCCTACCTGAGGCATAGAGTGGAGAGTGGTAGGATCAGGCCAGAACCAGCCAAAGTGGAAGCCATTCAGGCATGGCCTGCACCTGTTACCAAAAACAGGAGAGGGCATTCTTAGGGACAGCAGGGTACTAGAGAAAGTTTGTCCCCAGTTATAGTACCATAGCTGCTCCCCTCACAGACCTGACAAGTTAAAACAGTCCAGATAAGGTAGTGTGGACCCCAGCATGTGAGCAGGTATTCCAGAAGTGTAAAGGAGCTTTGGGAGGACCCTCCGTATTAGCCAGATTACAGCAAAAAATTTGTTGTGCAGGTGGATGCTTCAAACCATGGGTGACAAATTTATTTTAATTTACGTGCTCTGCTCCTATGCTGTGCTGGATCCAAAGTCTTCTTAAGACACACAGTCAGTTTACTGCTGAATCTGAGACTCAGAGCTTTGCATGACTCCATCTGTAGTCTGTTTAAAGCACTAAGCCTTTCAAATTGCACACTGATAAAGAAATATATTTTGCAGCTATAAGCACAGTTACAGATAACTTATTTTATAACAAATGACACATACTATTTCTGTCAGATTGTAGCATATATTTACAAAGTTTTCCTTCATTACAGATATAAATGATGATAAATACAAAATACCTATCTCTGTCCTTCTCTCCCATAACTGAATTACTACTATAGTTATATAGAGAGCTAGTCATGCACATATTTCCTCTTGGTATGTTTTTCTGGCCTTCTGTGGAAGTCACATAATGTCTGTTTTTAGACTTTTCTATTGTCCTTTTGTGATTTTCTTGTAAACACTTTTGGTGATGTGAGGATGCCATTAACAGAAATCTGAAAGGAAACATCTGTACAAGCTCTTCCTATAGAGAAAAAAGCACGTATTGCTGAATTTATAAAAAAGGATGTCTGTTAATAGATATTTGTTCTGCAAACATGAGAAAATCATGTCCAATATTGCTCTGTTAGGCATTTTCTTTTTGATGCTGTGAAGGGAAGCCTGTCTGTTATACATATAGTATGAATGCACATTTTAAACTCTATACATATATTCAAGCAAACTTTTTCTTTCAGCATATCTACAACAGAATTAATTTCAGCCTAATATTCATATCTAACAATTTCATCTGTTTTTAAACAAAGAAACAAAACCTTTAGTCTTCCTTTGATACATCAAAATGCAATTTTACAATGATATTAAGTATTACTACCAAAACTGAATACATTTAACAACTTTTTCTTTTGCAGATCATTCTGTGAAAATATTTCATCAATAATGAGCTGTCTGCTTTAGTTTTATTTTTTAACTTGATTAATTTATTCTTTTGCAATTGCAGAGTTTAATTTATAACTTAGAACTGTTTCTTTAAATCTTTGCAACTGTTGAATTAGAAATATACTAATATCTATAAAAGACAAGAACTATGTGCTACTGCAAGCATTTATACACTGCTGAAAATATACAGTTTCAATGTCATTTTAACCATAACATTTCTAAACTGCCCATTAACATCCTGGTTGACAGTGAAGTGAACATAAAGTACTGAACTGGGCTTAAAGAATGCTATGTACATATTAGTCCATTAGCTGTACGAGTACAATATTTTAATATAATTTTCCTCTAACTCTGGTAAAACCAGTGATATTACAACTTGACAAATTCGTTTTGAACTTATTACAATGTATCCTGTACAGTATGTATTTACACAGACTGTTTGCTATTCATGCATTTCAATCTAGTAGGTATCCTGGACCCATTTTTTTCTCTACACATATTTGTTACTAGACATTAATTTCATTTGTACGGAATTCTTCTGCATTTGTACATACAAAGACTATCATTTGTACTGAATTCTTCTGCAT
The DNA here is from genome assembly GCF_019279795.1 of Protopterus annectens. Classification (NCBI taxonomy): domain Eukaryota; kingdom Metazoa; phylum Chordata; order Ceratodontiformes; family Protopteridae; genus Protopterus; species Protopterus annectens. The sequence continues at coordinate 1,554,538,073 of NC_056744.1, forward strand.
TTGTACATACAAAGACTATAAAGTACATTTAGTCTAATCTTACAAATGTAATAACATTAAAATCTTGAAAAATTCTTATGTCTCTTTAGAAATATCTAGTGGAATTGGCACCAAAGGCATATGTCCTGTTATTTTAAACTACATAGTCATCAATTAAAAACATTCATGCTTTTTTATACCAACATTGTTTTGCCAAAATCATATTAAAAATAGTGACCATTCTTGCTATTAGAAACATTTATGCATTTTGCATATCTTTATTCTGTCTTGTATAGCTTTAATAAAGCAATTTAAAATCATCTTGTGTACAGCTTTGCAGTTTAACATGTTGCAAATACAATTTAATACTAAACAATACAATAATAACCATTATGATAGCTATTAACAACTTGTAAAATATCTTATCCTGTCAGGTTTAATCCAGTTTACCAGTATTTCTAATACACTAATACCTGTTTTTCCCTCCCCCTAAAAGAGTATTGTCAAGAAGGAATGATAAATTTCTTCATGTAGCTTTATTTTAGACCCTTGTTGCTGCTTACACAGTCAGTGTAAAACTGAGAAAGTACATCTCCCCCTGTAGTACTGCAGCACTGTTTACTTGCTTTATGCTGTGAGAATAGAATGTAAGTCACTCCAACACTTTGGTTATACATTTGCTTTATTAGGTTATTAAACTATAGACCTTTGTCTGATTTGATATTTTTTATAAAGCTTTTGCTGAAAGGTGGAGCTTTATCAGTGTGCAATTTGAAAGGCTTGGTGCTTTAAACAGACTACAGATTAGCTGTGTATGTAGGAAGTTCCCAGTCTCTGTCAGTTCAGCTAATTTATTTGTTGTGTACCTTTTGACTATGCTAAGAATGGCAGTCATATGGTCTACTTTACTGTAGTACTGATAAATGTCTTGCTTTTATTGAATGGAAGTAAAACATTTAAGAATGATTTGTCCCTACCATGTATTAACAATTTTCAGAACACAAACATATTATAAAATATATTTCTTTTGCACAGATTAGCTGTGTATGTAGGAAGTTCCCAGTCTCTGTCAGTTCAGCTAATTTATTTCCTTTATCCTCAAGAGTTTCCTCATAGTCTGACTGATATGTCTCAGGAGCCTGTTCTGCTGAATCTGAAACTCCTAAGCACTTTTGAAAAGATGTATGTATAACTTATCTAAACTTCCTGAACTCATTGTGTCTGTGTTTTAGAAGTTTATTACATTCTTTTGTAACAAAATGTACTAGAGGTTCTATCAGTAACTGATTTGACTGTTGTAACACTGAGATAAAAAACCTTTCACATCTGGTGACAGAACATAACTGTCTAACATTTGAATATAATGTCAGCATATTTGTGGCATGCAATGTATTTTTATGACATTGTACACACAATAAACATTTTTTATACCACACATGATTTTGTTTCAGATACAAGTCAAATATTGTAATCCATTTGCATAATGCCTTACTATTAACTTGCAATCAATCTGCATAATGCATTACTATTAACTTGCCCTAATAAGGTTTTACATTTGCTAATATGCTGTTTATACATTTATTCTGTTATTATTATTACCTCTATGGCATTCATACTGTATGTAATACATAATAATTTTCTTACCAGTCAACAGAAAGACAGATGGCCAAGCTGCTTTACTGTAGATGGTTGAAAAGTTTCTGTAGTCACTTGTGAAGTTGGTACAGCAAAACTGGCAGTTTCAGTCTTACAACTTTGTCTTGTACCTTTTCTGGAGAATTTATGGAACTGCTCCACTTTCCTGCAATGCAGTCTCACTGGATTTAGACGTCTAATGAACTGTATTGCTACAAACTGTAGAAAACTGTAGAAATCTGAAGTACTTCACATAAACGTTACTGTGCTTTTACAGGAGTGACCTTATACAAGGCATTACCCATTCACTCCCCCTGTTTTTGGATACAGGCTAGGAATGTTGTCGAAGGGTCACCATTGAAAAATTTATTTTAATTTACGTGCTCTGCTCCTGTGCTGTGCTGGATCCAAAGTCTTCTTAAGACACACAGTCAGTTTATTGCTGAATCAGAGACACAGAGCTTTGCATGACTCCATCTGTAGTCTGTTTAAAGCACCAAGCCTTTCAAATTGCACACTGATAAAGAAATATATTTTGCAGCTATAAGCACAGTTACAGATAACTTATTTTATAACAAATGACACGTACTATTTCTGTCAGATTGTAGCATATATTTACAAAGTTTTCCTTCATTACAGATATGAATGATGATAAATACAAGATACCTCTCTCTGTCCTTCTCTCCTATAACTGAATTACTACAATAGTTATATAGAGAGCTAGGCACGCACATATTTCCTCTTGGTATGTTTTTCTGGCCTTCTGTGGGAAGTCACATAATGTCTGTTTTTAGACTTTTCTGTTGTCCTTTTGTGATTTACTTGTAAGCACTTTTGCTGATGTGAGGATGCCATTAACAGAAATCTGAAAGGAAACATCTGTACAAGCTCTTCCTATAGAAAAAACATCATGTGTTGCTGAATTTATAAAAAAGGATGTTTGTTAATAGATATTTATTCTGCAAACTTGAGAAAATCATGTCCAATATTGCTTTGTTAGGCATTTTCTTTTTGATGCTGTGAAGAGAAGCCTGTCTGTTATACATATAGTATGAATGCACATTTTAAACTCTATACATATATTCAAGCAAACTTTTTCTTTCAGCATATTTACTACAGAATTTCAGATTAATATTCATATCTAACAATGGGGTGAGGGCTGTACTTAGCCAGGTTTCCTCAGAGGTAGAAGAGCACTCAGTGGTTTACCTCAGTCATAGGGTCCAACCCAGGGAGGAATGCTATGCAGCTGTAGAAAAGGAGTGCCTAGCCATACCATGGGCACTCCAGAAACTTCAGCCTTATCTGCATGAAAGGAAATTCACTGTAGTTACAGACCACAATCCCTTAACATGGCTACATTGAGCCAGACAGCAAAATGCCAAGTTACTAAGGTGAAGCCTAGGGTTGCAAGCATATGATATGACTATGCAGCACTGCAGTAGGGTTAGCAATGCCAATACAGATGGTCTCTCAAGACAGGGAATAGCGTAAGGTCTTCACAGATAGGCTCAACCCTCTCAAGCAACATTTCTCAAGGGTCACTTGAAAAACTAACTTGAGTTTTCGGGGAGGGAAGAATTGTGACATTGCCAGCCCAGCTAAATGGAATTTTGTAAATAATCATATGTCATTTGTGAATATTAATATGATTCATATGCTTGTCTTATAAATGTAAGAGAACTATATGTTATGTGTATATTAAACTACTGGTGCAGAAGTGTATGTAGAACTGTATGTTATGTACTGAGCTTCAAGAATGCAACTACAGTGTACCCTACTGGAAAATAACAGAAATGTATATAAACTATATACCTGTGCAAATGTGTGTTTTAATAGTAGAAGCTGGAACATACAGAGTTAACTTGTAAACCCTCAAGAAAATAAGTTGAAATTGTTTTACGATTGTGTTATCTTTCAGTTTCAGCAAGAAGACAGAATGTCTAGAGCTAGAGGTTTTTGTATTGTCTTGAAACAGAAATAATTACTAGGTTTAAAATGTAAAAGTGTTTAATTGTTTTACGACTTCCAGTTCTGAGAAAACATTTGAGATATGTACTTCTCACACAGAGATGCTAAAATTCTTAGTTTCTCTTAGCCTGGGAACTGAAGGCAAGTGACAAACAGTGATGTCACCCAGGCTAACCCAACAGTAATATATGATATTAATTTAAGAACTCTCTCAGAGAGAAAGACTGTGCATTTTGTATATTGTCTTGGACCTGGAAACATCCATCATCAGCACTTCTGCCTGTGTGTTGTCTGTAAGTAAGACTTAGGGAATAGTATCTTTTAAATATAGATAGGAATATAGTAAAGATTAATTTAGATTTTTTTTTTGTATTTATTTGAGACTGTCCTGCAATTTTTTTTAAATATTTCCTGTGATTCTGAACTCTGTGGTCACTGTGTTGTTATTGAATATTGTCTTGTTCTTTTATTGTGTATTATTAAATATATTTAAACCTTTTAATTGTGGCTGGCTGGTTTACAGATATTTAAGCTCTTAGGGTACTTGCATATGTATTTTGCTGACACTGTACAGGCCACTCCTAAATAGCCTTGGTCTTGGTCACACTTGCCATTTGGATAATAGTAATATCACACAGTAGGATTGGTCAACCATTAGGAAGGGCCTTATAGTAGCTGATAAAGGGCTGGTTGGTGGCAGTAATAACTATCTTTTAGTCTGGGCAGAAGAGGGCATAGCTAGTAAACCTGTGCCAGCCTTTCCCAGGAGTGTGTGTGTGTGTTTTTATATAAATCAAATCTCAAGGTGTGTGTGTGTCAGCTACTTGCACAGGGACACAAAGCACTGGTTGGACAGAGAGGGTGCTGGAGGCTTTGTCTTGACTGCTTAGCTGAAATCTTAACCCTATAGCTGTGCCAGTGGGGAGTCTTATTGGGGATCTGGAGATACCAGCCCCCAGACTGACTGAGGTCTCTGTGTGCTCTTAAGGGAAACTGTACTTTACTTTGTGTGTACTTGTAATCCTCCCAATGTGTATGTCCCTCACTGGTACTGAGGATTGAGGCTCCTTGATTACTGGGCTAGTACAGGGGCATCACATCAAGTTTCAAGCAATAGGTGGCATATGTGTGTGTGAGTGTGTGTGTGTGTGTGTGTGTGTGTGTGTGTGTGTGTGTGTGTGTGTGTGTGTGTGTGTGTGTGTGCGTGTGTGTGTGTCTGTGTGTGTCTGGGTTGGGGTGTGGATTAAAGTTCAGTTGTGTGTAAGCCATAGTTAGGTGAGTGTGGACAGCTGGGGAAATTGGTCAGGGAGGGGATGATGTCTCCAATGTGGCATGACTGTGTGGTGTTGTGCAGTCCTGATTGTGCCGACTGATGATGCAACACTATGCAGGGGTCTGATGGACAGATCCAGGGCACCCACAGGAGACTGTGTACCAACCATGTATGCCCTTATCCGTTAGGATGCCTTCACCTGGCAAGGTCATAGGCACAATACACCATTCTCACAGTGGATGGAGTGCCCTGTGAGCACAAATGGTGGAATGTGTTATGGGCTGTCTCAGCATGATCATCTCATCTACACCTATATCCCTGATGACAAACAATGCCCTCAACACTGGATGATAATGTGGGTGTGGCACTAAGAGTCTCATAGTGTGATCTCCATCTCTCATGGTGGAATTCCCACCAGAGGCAGAGGTAGACCAACCATGGGAAGAATTGTGGTTGTGATGGGCAGATGCACAGGGACATCTGCAGTGTACAGGCTCCCCATGCTGTCTTTCCATAAAGCTGTACTTGGCTATGGCACTCTGTTAGGTTGTCACACAGACCACTTACTACCCTTGACCATCTGGTCTCTGCCTTTCCCTGTATAATGACCCTATACAACTGCTGCAAAGCCATTATATGAGTAAGGTTCTGCACAACCACTGCATATGGACCATGAAGACCTTCAGAACAGGATGGCGTGGTACCCATTGTGTGGTCAGCCATCAGTACACTTAACCATGAGGTCCTTCTCCTACTTAATAGAGTTTGTGACAACTAAGGGTGACTCTGCCACTGAAATTGAGGGTACTGTCCTTTGGTGGCATCCTGGGTATGAGAGAAATGTTGTACAGGAACAGGAGCCATGTCTGTGGAAGGTGGCGGGGATATGTTAGTGACATTACCCATGTCTATTTTCCATACTGCTCTGAGTTGTCACACACACACAAGGTTTACATTGAAAGTTTGTTTCTATTTTCTTTTTCCCACCATGTCTGCCAACCATCAAACTTCTCCAACTGGACTTGAGCCCATTTAATCCTTTGCCACTAATCAAACCTGGGTGGCCTGGGCTGTAATTATTCCCTCCATGTCACCCAAACTGGCATGGTCTGAACAGACTGAACAACTGTCCCAAAGGTGAGATTTCTGTAAATATGTTCAAAAATTAAAACAAAAAGGGGAAATGTTGCCACATGAAAAAACAGATCTTCTGAAAGTTAGAGTAGATGTAGTTGAATGTATAAAGATGCCCATTATCTTATTTGTGTTAACTATTGTTCAAAATACCAAGCATGAAACTGCCAATTACAATGTTATTACAGTAATGAAATCTTATTTCACTAGAAATGGTATTCCTGATGACGTACTATTTAAGCAATAACTGATGATGTGGTGTGGTATATTGAAGATTTGCCCATGGTTGATGTGATTAAATAAAGCCGACCGTGGGTAAATTTCAGTATACCACAACCACAGAGTCGGTTATTGCTATTATACAATGACATTATTTAAGAAAAAATACTTATTTTTCTTAATTAACATGTTTGTATAATGGCGCATTACTGTTCTTCTGCGGCTGGTGGTATACTACTGCATTGTTTTGATGTACTGCGCATGCTTATGGGACTTGCGTTCCATTGCATACCCAGTACATCAATGCTTTGAAAAGGAAGCAACAGAGAAAGAAAGTTTCCATTGCTACATTTTTGTTTTCTTTTTTTTTTTTTATTATTAAAAAAAAAAAAAAAAAAAGTTTGGGCTACTTTAGGGGTAGGAGAGAGAGACAGAAAGGAGGAAATGCAAAGAAAATCAGGTACGTGTATTTAGTTTTAAATAACATACCTGATTTTCTTTGTATTTCCTCCATGCTGACTCAGTATGTCCAGTGTATGGACTATAGCTTTTTTTTTTTAATTTTTGTTGAAAAAAAAAATAAAAGTTTTGGAATATATGAACGGAAAGAAGTCCGGGTGACTGGGTTGGTATATTGTGGGATTTACAATGGGCACGCTGGTTGGGCTGGCCAATCAGCATGCACGTTTTTGAATACTAATGGCCAGTCATTGTATAATAGACAATAATCCACATCATATAATCAACCGCTCCTTAGTATTGTGAAGCAATGGGAATTTAAATGTATTACCCCAAGTCTTACATATCCAATGTGGAAGCACAGCAAAGTCCCCAACTGTAAAAAAAATCCAGCAAAGGAATAAGACATTTTGAAAACTTAGTTTGCTGTCTTTCATTTCTGGAATACAGTAATACATTTTGCAGTATGTAAGACTCTGAGCAGCATAAATGTTGTTGGGTAAAAGTTTTAAGCTGCTTACTTCATGTTGTTTGCTAATATCTGAAAATGAGAGGAATATAACTGAGTTTCTAAAAAAAGGACATCACAGGCAGAAATGTTATTATGATAAACTTTCAAAGAATCCCACCCACTTTCAAACAGGGAAAAGAGTGGGAATAAATATGGATACTGGGCCTGGCTCCATTACAAAGGGAGATGGAGTCCTGACTGTGTGACAGTTGACTGGAGTTCATCTAATAGTCCCAGCACTTGAGCCAAGCAGTGAAGGGGTATGGCCTGCTCATGTCATCTGAGGGGAGAATTGGTTTGTGGTTGCTAAGTGCACACAAACAGTTGTGCAATTTCTGTGGTGGAGACTGAGGAAACCAGCACCCATTCTTGAGGATATGAAGGCAGGGCTGCTTGCTGGCATCTCTGCTTGCAAAAGTGAGGGATGGCCAGAGTGGATGGCCCATTGTATGCCTACTTTACCTGTCGAAGTTGAGAATGTATAGGGGATGTGGGGCTTAAGGTAAAAATTCAAACCACCTAAATGACATCCCTTTCTACTTTACCATTACTCCAATGAGAGGGAAGTAATTTGCTGATTGCTGTGAGGGGTCTGACGATCAGCAGGCAATGAAGTTAAAAAACAAACAAAAATGCATGAACGCAGAGAGAAGGACTTCATAAAAAAGTAATATACATCGTACTGTGACTGGTCAAGAGGATAACACAAGATTATATTTTGTCCAGGGTCCAAACATGCAGCTATACAGATGAAATAGGAATCATTTAAAAAGTCTGGTCTGGAAAAAAAAATCAGAATTGTTTAATTAACAGAATTCTAATGTGTCAAGAATTTGAAGTAGAGAAAGCATCACCACATTCTCAGTGAGAAAATACTTCTTTAAATGTTTTTTAAGCTCAGTGTTAAGGTGGAGACAGTCATAAAGTGATCCTGATGGTAGTGGTACCGTTTAACCAGCTGCTACATCAGATAGTCCTGTAATTCCAGATCAGCCTATTACAAAACGGCTTTCAAGAAATAAAAGACTGAGAAGTAGGTCAGTATTCAGTAGTGACTATACTTAATGTACAGACTATGTACTTTGATATCATTATTTTCTAAAAGATTTCTGATTTTTTATCCTTACATTTTGACAATCGAGCTAAATCTGCTGCCTCAGTTGTCCTTCCATGCAAGTCCCATCCTAGCAACCACCTCAGTATTCCTTCACCAGTAAGTACTTCCTTCTTGAACAGCACCTACTCTGAGGAGGTCCTATTCATCATGCTGGCTCTAAGGGTTACTGGTCACACTAGGGAATCAGATGGCCATAATGGAATTTTTCTTCTAGCCAAAATTCCTGCCTATCACACTGACATCACTGGAGGCGGGCTCAGCAATGGGAGGACCACTCCTGGCTATAGGGTTGTCATACCTTTTCTCTTCCCCCACCTTCCTACCTGCCTTCAGATTCCTTTCTGCCCCAGTCTCTGCCAGGGTTCATTGGCAGATGTACAAAATAGCACTCCCCCTATAATTGACAGGTCCATTTTTGCTTGCTGTCTTTCAGGCACCCAATCCAATAACTAAAATTGGATCACCTGAACTGTATTGAGAATTTTATCCCCTGTGTGCCACCAGAGCAACTAGAGCAGTTGAGTCTTATCATATTCTTGGATATTGCATTATACACAGTATAGCTGCAGCACAGCTGTAGACAGATGCAATGTATGCAACTGTTTTATGTTAATTACTTATGAACATTTGTAATTACAGAGTGATAGTATGGTATCTGTATCTTTAAGAGGTATTACCAGTAGATCGGTCTGTGTGCAATGTACCTTGTTTGCTAGTAAAGGCTCTTGTTGAATGCACATCAGGTCTAATGCCTTTTTAGTCATTCACCTTGACTGTGTGTATGTTTTACTGTGTACATATTGAAAAGCACCTTCCTAGTTGAAACTAGTTGTTGGACTCTAAACGATTGTTATAACAAAGGGTTTGTTGGCATTCAGGCAGTATAGAAGGGTCAATAGACATGCCTGTGGGTAGGCTTACTAGGTTCATCCAACAGGGAAATTCCCTCTATAATGCAGAGGACATTGGAATCTGAAAAATTAATTATCAAGGTGCTGCTTACTGTGCTGGAACTGAAGTCTTCTTAAGACACTAAGTCTTGTTGGCTAGTTCTGCTGAAATCAAAGTTTAGTTGTAGTTGCTTTCACAGTCTGTTGCACACAGAAGCTTTCAGAATGCACACTGATGAAAGAATATACTTTGCAGCACAGCACTCTGTTACTTTAAGAGCAGTAACTAATAAATAATTTATTCTTACAACAAACCACATGGACTATTGTTGCAGCTTTAGTTACACTGTAGCACTTTACTTCTCGATCAGCATAGAAGACAATTTTCCTGTACATTACCTCAGAACAAGTGTGTTCCTACCAAAATATCTCTAACAATTTCATCTGCTACAGTCTTTTTATAGTGTTTTTAGATCCTGTTTTTCTTCTTGATATTCTATTTTGGACTTTGTATGCAAACATCTGTTTGCTGATGTTTGCAGGAAAGCATGTAGAGAAACAATGCTGATATTGTCTTTAAGGAAACATCTTATGGGAAGATGCTGACTTGATAAAAGCATGTCCATTCAAACTTCCTTACTTGTCAGTGTAAGAAAACATGTCTTTTAGGAAACATATGACAAAACACGTACAGATTGTTTATTCTGTTAAAAGCATGTCAATTATTTAAGGAAGCAGGTCAACTTCCTTGCTGACAGTGTGAAATGCATACAGAATTGTTTTTTTTTTTTACATCTTTGCTGAGTCTGTAAGGAAACATACCCATTAAGCAGATTCCTTATTTTTCAAGGCACAATCATTTAGTATGGATGTTAATTACATATTGCTAGGCTCTATTTCTACATTTAAGCAAGCTTTACTTTATACTTAATTTATTTTTCATATTTGTAGCACAATTACTTTCAACCTTAATACACTTTAACAGAATCATTGTTTTAGGGAATCCGATGAATACTTTCAGATATTACTAGGAGCCCGTTAAGATCTTCTCATATGTGGTCTTGCATAAGGAACCAAGAGAATGCAGTAAGACAAGTAGCCCAGAGCCTTTACATACTGCCTTGCTGTAATGACTGCTACTGAGAGAAAATTCATATTTAGTTTCCAGCAGATTTTCTGAGATATAGAAATGGTCATCTAAAATGAATTTATGATAGCCTTCAGAAATGCTACTGAAGGTAGATGGATTAGCGATGATTTCACGTAATTTAGGAAAACACCTAGAATAGCATTTAAGGAAATGTTAAAATGCTGTGCTACATTGAAAGTTTCTGAGTTTGCTACTAACAGATAATTGTCCAATTTTGTTTATTAAGATGTACAAAGATCAGAGCTGAACATCTGGAAAATAGTCTGGGGTCTATGAGTAGTACAATTACACAGTTGCAAACTGAAAGTGATATTGAGCACTATAGAACCTCAAACTGTCACTGAAATATCATTAATGAAGCATGCAAGTACACATCTTTCTGATCTATAGCTACCAAGCAAAATACTTTTTATATACATTTGAATTATGCTTTTAATATTACCATTCACAACTCATTTGCCTGGTATATGTGTTCAGCTCTGTCAAATCCAGCACTGGTCTTACTGTTGTTTCCTTAGACCACAAGCATCCTGTCAAAGAAACTTTGCTTTCTCTGAGTGTGGATACCCACTATGTAGCCCTTCATCAGCAAAAGATGCTTGGTGCAATGAGGTAGGAGGGACTGTATGCAACCAAGATGATTCTACTGTGTAACAAAGAGGTGCTGTGTGTAAAACCAATGAGTTTGTGTTTATAGTTATTGCCTCTTTTGCACATACATGAAATGGCAAACTACCTCCCAAGGATATGAAGACAGGTGTCTGGAGAGGTATGCATGTTGTAGTCACTTAGAAGAACTTTGCAGATAAATTCCATTTTCTAAGTGACTACAACATGCATCTCTCTCTCCAGACACCTGTCTCATTCTTGTGGAAGATGGAGGCTGCTTTATCTTCTACTGTCAATTCCCCTGACTTTGCTGGACAGGCATATTCTTTTGATAAAATTCCCTTTGCTTAAAGGCTACTTCTTTGGAAAGATGGAGTCAGAGTATGATACATTTGCTCAAAGAAAACTTTTGTGCTTTATTTTCTATACCAAATATTATTTTAATTTGGCCAAAAAAACTAAGTCCTTATAGACTGGACACCCAACAAATAAATGTTCACATCTAACTGCGGTGGTGGTGCTGCGGTAGTGTTGTCACCTCACAGTAAGACATTGTCCTGTTCGATTCTCAGCTAAAGCGTCTTCTGTGTGGAGACATGCATGAATGGGTGTACCTTCATTGAAGGTTGTGCATCAGGGCTGGCAACTCGGTACGTAAAAATCTACTGCCAATCATTAGCGGACCGGAGTTCCGTTGTGGTGACCCCTAACTGGGAAAAGCCGAAAGATACAACATTCTCAGGGTGGCTCTCCTGTAAGCTAGACATGTCTTCTCAGGACTATAAGTTTTCACATTCTAAGGGTGGCTCTCCTGTATGGTAGGCATGTCTTCTCAGGACTATACATTTTCACATTCTCAGGGTGGCTCTCCTGTATGGTAGGCATGTCTTCTCAGGACTATAAGTTTTCACATTCTCAGGGTGCCTCTCCTGTAAGCTAGACATGTCTTCTCAGGACTATAAGTTTTCACATTCTCAGGGTGACTCTCCTGTAAGCTAGGCATGTCTTCTCAGGACTATAAGTTTTCACAGTCTCAGGGTGCCTCTCCTGTAAGCTAGACATGTCTTCTCAGGACTATAAGTTTTCACATTCTCAGGGTGGCTCTCCTGTATGGTAGGCATGTTTTCTCGGGACTACATCAGATATGGTTAACCAGGAGGAAGTATTCATGGCACCAGAAGCAGTTTTTAAATAATGGACATTGTTTCATCAAGAGTGGCATTTCATTTCTTGGAATACCACCTCTCTATCTCACCCTTGTCATGTTACTCTGGAAGTTATTGCATGTTCTCTTATACCTGCCCTAAAACAGAAGTTCAATATTATATGTGGATTTCACTACTATTTGTTGACTGATATTTAATCGTTACCTAAAATATCATAGCTGCTATACTGCCTTTTTATGTCATCAGTGTCTTGGCATATTGGATGTTGTGTTATCAATGGTACTACACACACACACACACACACACACACACACACATATGTTCTGCTACAATGTTTTGTGTCTCAACTAACAGACGGCTATGATATTTCTTTACATATCCCATGTAGGTCATAAAAAAACACAAAAACTGACAGGCCATAAAGATGACAGAGTGACCGGTTGAGGATAAGGAAAAACTTGTGTATTGTTATTATTATACAAGAAACCCATAATTTCCAAAGAGAAGTTCGGATGGACAGATGATAAAATCGGCAATGGAGAGTAGTATTACTGGAAATGAATTCATCTTCAGGTCTTGGTGAGTACCTTCATGAGGTGGGCTCTGTTTTTACAAAATCTCCCCAAGATGACACTGATAAATAGACTGCATTTTATATAGAATATATTATGGACAGAAGTAGGTTAAAAGTAAAAATGACAGCTGTGTGCCTAAGTCCCAGGATAAAAAAAGTGCTCAATCCTGGTATGCCCACTGGTACCAGGAATGAAAAAAAATGACAGTGTAGATCCTCAGGACACAAAAACATTCCTTCCATGGGGTTAAACCAGGCTCAGGGGAGGATGGCCTCCCTGTTGAAGAAGGAAGTAGTAGACCACAAATAACACAAAAACTGACACACCAAAAAAGACCCATAAGGATGATAGAGTGGACTATTAAAGATAAGGAAGAACTTATGTTGTGTTACTATTATGCAAGAAGTCCAGAATATTCAGAAAATTGAGAGAGAAATTAGAGGCATGAAAAATAGTTGCACAAGAAAAACTGCCAGATGCTTCAAATGCAAAATTGTGTTATTAATGCAACAGATCCATGAAAAACATTATTTAGACTAATACATTTTGGGCCATTTGTAAAAATAAGTGATAGAGGAAGTGTGAAAATATAAATAACAAAACCTAGAGATTTTTGAAAGGCATAAAAAAGAAACATAGACATGGAAAAGAAAGATCTGATATGGTGCAATACTTTTGCAAAGGAGAAAGCCAAACTGATCAATACTAAAAAACAACTTCAAAGATATTTGAAGAGAAATACAGGCAAGGGCACTCAGATATAGAAAAAGTTCACAATACAACAAATAAGATCTTATAGGGGCAACAGAGAATAGAAGATTAGTAAAGGGGGAATGTAGAACAAAAGATTAGTAAAGTAGAAGTTAAAGAAATAGAAGCTAAACTTATGGAATACCTAAAAAGTGAAGGATTTACTGTAGAAAATCCAACACAGGTTATGTCACCACATAATACAACAAGGAATCTCCAAAGTAAGGAGAAACAGGTGGAGTGGGAGACATCTGAAGAAGAAATGTGGACATGGGAAAGAAAAATATATTTAATATGGTTATTGTACGATATTTATGCAAAGGAGAAAGTAAAACTAATCAATACAAAAAAGAGCACCAAGATATTTGAAGAGAAATACAGGGAAAGGCATCTGGATATGGAAAGTTTCACAACACAAAAGATAAGAAACCAAAAGAGGAAATAGAAAAGAGAAATAGCAATGAAGTTAAAGAAACAGAAACTGAAGGTATGGATTACCTTCAAAGTGAAGGATTTAGTGTAGGAAATCCAACTCTGGTAATGACACATTATGGTGAAACAATGAGACCACAAATTAATGAAAAACAGGCGTAACAGGAAATATCTGATCACTTGCCATATGAAAATCCTCTGCAGCCTTCAATAGGAAACCAGTAGAAAAGTTCAGTCGGAGCTGCACAACAAGGGAAGGAGCAGGAAACAGTGGCAACTCTGACATAATGTTGTGGAGTGATATGCCAGAGAGTTCTTATTGTCAGAAAAATGTGTATTAGTGTATGTATTAGTAATATGCTTAGTGCATTTAAGGCTTGAAAAGGGTTAACACATTTATTCTATTTCACACTGCATAAAATCTGTATAAATTGCAGAAGCTTTCTAACCGTGTATTGTCATGAAATATGTGCAGCTGTAATCTTTGCTTATGCTTTGGAAATTTACAGGGAAGCAGATAATTTCTGCTTGTGTCAGGAAAATAATGAATAGATGTATGAGACCTAGACAAGGAGTGTGCTATGAGAAAATACACAGCTGCAGGAGCTATAGATAATCAGAACAAAGACTGCTTGAAAATATGAACTACGATCAGCACTTGCTTATATCTAAGCTATTAAAAGTACCTTGAAATGTAACACATGTATTAAAACTACACAATAGAAGCTTGTAATGGACTAGATCCCACCAAGGCCAGGTTGTTTTTCTCAAAATGTTTTTCATAAATCCAGTCATGTCAGCAGAAAATCTGAGTAACATCTGCTGTAGAACAATACTGAAAGTTGTGTTTGACTACGTCAACCACAGAAGGCAATGCCTTGTAGAACAGTATAAGAATAACATACTTTCTGTTAGTAGTTAGGCAAAATCCTGTATTTGCATGTTTTTGTCTCCTTGCAGCAAGTTATTAAATGTGCCTTATCTGAACCTTACGTGTATTGGTCTTTGAAGTTTTTTCCTTTGACACTTATATGAAAGATCAACAGATGATGCAGGATGCAGCTGAAGAGGCTGTGTCACAGGAAGATGCTCTGGAACTTTCTGTATAATGCCCACAGGAAACAGAGAACAAAGAATGAACCCTCAGTTTAGAACAAAATAATGTCAGGGAAGTGTTGCTTGACTTAATAGAGATGGCTAGACATATTAAGATTGTTGAAAGTAATAGATTACAGAAAGTCAATAAGACCCGAAATGTTTTATAAGACTTTTAAAACAAATGAACACAGTAATCAAGACTATTAACAGAAATACATGTGATAAAATGGAAGTAAATAGGATATATTATTGTGCAGCTAATTAACAGACATCTTACCAAAAAAAATAAAAATAGAAAGTGAGAAACGAGAAAGGAAGGGAAAAAATCAAATGTTATCATGGCATCATTAGAGAAAACTATAAAGCAATTCAGGCAAGAAGTACCACTGTTACAAGAGTATAGAAAAGGGAAAAGATCATAAAATACTTAAAAAGATAGACGTGATAAAAGCAACAGCAGTGCCAGAACAGACAAGGGTCTATCCGTACACTATTATAAATAATAAACTAAAGATAGATGACCCAAAAAAGTTTTATATAAAGAAATGGGAAATAAAGAAAAAGGGATAGAAACACCACATAAAGAGAAGAAATAGACACATTTTGGAGAAATAGCTGTGAAGACCTTGTGGAAGATGTTGAGTAGAGAGAAGTAGTAAAAAAAATCAATAAGAATTTCAACTTAACAGGATATGAAATGTGATGAAGTAACGGCCAGAGAAATTAAAACAAAATTATGAAAAGCTCCTAACTGGAAAACTCCAGGCTCAGATGCAATACCCAACTTATGGCTAAAAGTATTAACATCTTTATACAAAGGTTTAATCCGGAGTAAGAACTACGTACATGTGCATCTCGAACAGACACCAACTTGGTTAACAACAGGAAAAATAATAATCCTCCTTAAGAGTGAAACTGCAAGCTATCCTAAAAACTATAGAGAAATAACTTTCCTTCTGAAGATGTAAAATGGCATACTGGAACTGATGCCAACAACAGTTTATAGTCCTTTAGAAGAAAACTCAGTCAAGTCAATAGAGCAAAAGGGTAACAAAAGAAATTAATGTGGAAGAAATTCATAATGGAGAATTGTAAAAAATGGAAGAATCTGAGTATGGCATGGATAGATTATAAAAAAGCATTTGACAGCATCCAACACTCATGGATAAAGGAGTGCTTACAGATATATAAGCTACACACCACAATCATCAGTTACATTACAGTGACCATGAAACAATGGCAAACCACTTTACAGCTAAGCCATGATGAATGACAAATTATTATGCCAGGAATAAAAATTCAAAGAGGCTATTCCAGGGTGACTCTTTGTCACCACTGCTCTTTTGTCTTGCCCTTAACCCATTAAGCTATCTACTCACCAGATTAGGTCATGGTTACAATTTGGCTCCCAGAAAACAACAAACTGGATGATTTAAAACAGTATAGTTTATCACACGAGAAACTTAAAGCACAACTGCAAGTTTTCAAAACTTTCTCGGATAATCTAAGAATGTTATTTGGTCTTGTTAAATGTGCAAAAGCAACATTTAAAGCAGGAAAGCTGCAGCACCAAGAAAATATCAGCCTTGGGAAAGGAATGTGATATAAAGGAACTTGAACATTAAAAAATGTATAAATGTTTGGGAAGTGATGAAGGATCGACAATAAAACACGGACAAATGTAAATGAAACTCAGTAAGGAATATTTTAGAAGACTAAAATGAATATTGAAAACAGCCCTGACATCTGTAGCAATAAATCAATTTGCTCTTCCATTTCTAACTTACAGTTTTGAGGTGACTGGCCTCAAAAGGTATTGGATAGGTTGGACAGGAAAAGAAGAAAAATGCTTCACGCCTATCAAATGATACATAAAAATCAGTGTATGCCACAATTATATATTCCTCATTTTGAAGGCGGCATGGACCTCCTTGAAACTGAGTACATGTATAGGACTCCATACATATCTGCTGACTTCATTAGGTCCAGATATAGTGAAAGTTTAAAAACATGAGGAGAACAAGTCTAAGGTGAATTCCCTGCTTAGTTTTACCAGAAGCATATCAGTGTCAAGCAGGAATGCAAATCAAGACTAGCACTAGACAAATATCAGGTAGCAACTGAACATGCCAAAAAACACAAGAAAGAATGTAGGGAGAAGGATTAGATGAGTTGGTAAGAAATGTTGTAAAGGCACAAACATATCTGGAAGTACAGAAAACTCCTGGAAGAACCTCATGTTGATCAGGACCTAATGGAGGAATGGTTAAGGAGAGGTGAATTTAAACCAAAAGATGTAAGGTTAATATTGGTTGTCCAGGATAGTGGATTATGTACATGTTGGTTTAAAATCAGTGCATTGAATGTGTGAGAGAAACAGACAAATGCAGGTTCTTAAAAACAGAACTGGAAACAGTAGCACATCTTGTTGCTGGGTGTGATACATTAATAGCAGAAGGCCTGTATACTGAAAGGCATAATAATGTGGCAAGTCTGTTGAATTGAGAATTGTGCAAACATTACAATAATGAAGTAGCCGATAAGCATTGGAAACATGAGCACGAAGTATTACAGAGAATGATGAAGTTTATATCACATGGGATCACTCATTACCAACGGCTAAAAAATAGATGTAAGAAAACCAGATATAGTAGTCCATGAAAAGAAGACAAAAGTAGCATTGATCATTGAAATTGCTGCACCTAGTAATTAGTGTCACATGTACAGAGAGACATAAAGTCATAAAATACCAGTATTTGTGGGCAGAAGCAAGGTCAATGTGGAAGTAGGATACCCAGACAGTGCTAGTAATAGTAGTAGGAGCAATGGGTCTCAAAGAATTTATAGTCTTACTTAGATATGTTACCAATACATGTAACTCTGTATGAATTCCAGGACTCAGTTCTGGGCACATTGCAAGTGCTGTGAAGAGCCCTTCTGGCTAATATCAAAGATTGAATCACTACTGACTTCCTGAACTTTAATCACACTTTGACTTAGGGATGGGGATCATTTCCATCATGTTATTAGAAACCCAAACAGACTTGGAGAAATTAAACCACAAGAAGCTACATAGGTCACAAAAACTGACAGGCCAAAAAAGAGCCATAAAGATGATAGAGTGGACTATTGAAGATAAGGGAGACATTATGTATTGCTACCTTTATGTAAGAAGGCCAGCATTTCCAGATAGAAGATATTAAAAAGACGAAAATAGGAACTAGAGGAAAGAAAAATATTTGCACAAGAAAAACTGCCAGAAATTTCAAATGCAAGTTTGTGTTCATTAATACAACTGATCCGTGAAAAACATTACATAGACAAAGAGGGTCTATATTAAATCAGAGGATGCTTAAAAAAAGCGAATGCTGATTTATCGACCCCATGAAAGTGAAAGCTTACAATCCCAAACACTTGGAGCAGTGATTTTTTTTCCCTAGGGAAAAAAAAAAATCACTGTTCCACAAAAAAAATAAATAAATAAAAACTTCAAAACATTACATAAAGTGGGGGGCTTTGCCCCCCACACTCCCCTACATAAATATACCAACTCCGAGATCACACTAAAGTGAGAAAAATGTCAAAGTAACAGAGGCGGTCAAGTGATTTCTTTCCCAGGGAAAGAAATCGCTTATATGCCGTTTCATTATTTTGCTGTTTTGTGCTTTCAAGTTCGATCAAGATGCATCTGAAGGATTGCGTCTTCGATTATATAATAGGAACCTGACAAATACATGTTGGGCCACTTGGAAAAAGAAGCAACAGAGTAAGTGTGAAAATATAAAGAACAAAACCTAAGAGATTTTTGAAAGGTATAAAAAGAAACATGGACATGGGGAAAGACGAAAATATCTGATATGGTGCATTATTTATACAAAGGAGAAACCGAAACAAATCAGCACAAAACAACAACTCCAAAGATATTTGAAGAGAAATATAGGCAGACACCCAGATATGGAAAATTTCATAATGCAAACAATATGATAACAAAGGAGGAACACAGAACAGAATATTAGTCTAACACAGGTTATGTCACAGCATGATGGAACAATGATTCCCCAGATTACATGTAAACAGATGGAGCAGGAGACATCTGAAGAAGAAATATGGACATGGGAAAGAAAAACAAATTTAATATGGTGCAATATTTATGCAAAGGAGAAAGCAAAAATAAACAGTACAAAAAAGAAGCACCAAAGATATTTGAAGAGAAATACAGACAAAGGCGTCTGAATATGGAATTTTAACAATACAAAAAAATAAGAAAACAAAGGGGGAAAGTAGAAAAAAGGATTAGTAATAGAGCAGTTAATGAAACAGAAACTGAGGTTATGGATTACCTGTAAAGTGAAGGATTTAGTGCAGAAAATTCAACCCAGGTAACATCACAGCAACATGGAATAATGATTCCCCAGATATGGAAGAAACACGTGGAATGGGAAGCATCTGTTCACATGTGACATGAAGATGTCTGGAGCCTTCAGTAGGATACCAGTACAAAATTTCAGTTGGAGTTGCACAACAAGGGAAGGAGCAGAAAACTGTGACAACTCTGTCTTAGTGAAGGTTGCGTAGTGATAAGCCAGTGAGTTCCCATACAAAAGTGCAACAGTTTGACATAGGTTGCAGCTGAAGAGAATATGTCACACAAAGATGTTTTGGAATTTTCTGTATAAAGCCTGCAGAAAAGAGAGAGCAGAAAATGTGCCCTGAGTTTAGAAGAAATGATCTAGGAGAAGAGTTTCTTGATTTAATACAGACGGATACAAATATTAAGATCTATGAAAGAAATATAGTACAGAAAGTGAATCTCAAAATATTAGAAGGCTGATAAAACAACAGATGAACACAGTAATCAAGACTAATACTGAAAATCCATTTGATATAATGGACGTAAATATGATATATTACTGTGCAGCTAAATTAATAACAGCTGAAATCTTACCACAAAAATGCAGAGCAATAAGGGAAAGGAATGGAAGAAATAAAATACCATCATGGACGCATCGAATAGAGAAAACTATGTAGCAATTAAGACAAGAACTGTTACTAAGAGTATAAAAGGGAATAGATCAACAAAAATAGTTAGGAAGATAGATATGATGGAAGTAACAAGCAGTATCAGAACAGAACAGGATGTATCATACAGTATTGCAAATAATAAACTAAAGATATCAGCACATTTAGAAAAACATAGAAGTTATACAGATAAATATAAAGGAAAAGTGCAAAATAAGCAATCCATTGATGAGTCAAAAAAGTTATATAGAGAATCGGGAAATAAAGCAAAATGAAAAGAAACACCACCAAAATAAAAGTAATAGGACACATTTTGGAGAAATATTTATGAAGACTTTATGGAACGTAACAGAGATGCTGGATGGATATTAGAAGTAAAAGAAACAATGAGAAGTTTAAATGTACAGGATATGAAATGGGATAAAGTAATGGCCAGAGGGACTGAAACAAAATCAAGAAACGTCCCTGATTGGAAAACCCCAGACACAGATGCAGTACCTAATTTCTGGCTAAAAGTATTAACATCTTTACATGAAGATTTAGCTGTGAGTAATAACTACTTATATGCATTTCCCAAATAGACACCAACCTGGTTAACGGGAAAAAATGATACTCTCCTTTAAGAGTGAATCTACAAGCCATCCTAAAAACGATAGACCGATAACTTGCCTTCCAGAAATGTACACAACGTATACTGGAATTGATGCTGACAGTTTAGTCTTTTAGAAGAAAATGCAATTGATGCACTAGAACAAAAGGGCAAGAAAAGAAAGTCATATGCAACAAAACATAATTTGTAGCTAAATAAAGCCATAATGAAGAATTGTTAAAAGAGTAAGAATCTATGTATTGCATGGATAGATTACAAAAAGGCATTTGACAGCATCCCACATTCATGAATAAAGGAGTGCATACGGATGTGTAAGATACACCCTACATTGATCAATTATATTACAGTGACCATGAAACAGTGGCAAATCACTTTGCAATTAAGCCATGACAAAGGGCAAATTATTCTCCCAGGGATAACAATTCAAATGGGGATATTCCTGGTTGATTCTTTGTCACCACTGATGTTTTGTCTTGCTCTTAACCCATTAAGTTGTCTACTTAACAGATTAGGTTTGGATTATAATTTGGCACCCAGAAAACATCCAAGTGTAAACACTTCCCTTATTTTCCTGGATTACTTAAAAGTGGTACAGTTCATTAGATGAGGAGTTGAAAGCACAACCGCAAGTGGTTAAAACTCTCTCAGATGATATAGGATGATCTTTTGGTCTTGATAAATATGTAAAAACAACATTTAAAGCAGGAGAGCTGCAGCAGCAAAAAGCTGTCTGGGACAGGAATGTGATATAACGCTACTTGACCAGGAAACAGTGCATTAATATTTAGGAATTAATGAAGGGTTGGCAATAAAATGTGAACAAATGTGAATAAAACTCATTAAGGAATACTTCAGCAGACTAAAGCTAATATTGAGAACAGCTCTGATATCTAGTAACAAGTCCAAGCTATAAACCAATTTGCTCTTCCTGTTTCATCTTACAGTTTTGGTGTGATTGACTGGCCTCAAAAGGTACTGGCTCAGTTGGACAGAAAAACAAGAAAAATGGTTCACACTTATCAAATGATATATAAAAATTAGTGCATACCAAGATTATATATTCCCAGTTCTGAAGGAAGTATTAGCCTCCTCAAAACTGATTACATGTATAGATTTGCAGAAGTAGGACTGCTTACATATCTGCTGACCTTACTAGATTCGAGCACATTTTGAAAACACGAGGAGAAGAAGTCCAAGATGACTTCCCTGCTTAGTTTAACAGAAGTATATCAGTGTCAAGTGGGAATGGAAATCAAACCAGAAGTACACAAAAATCAGGCAGCAAGTGAATGTGTCAAAAAACAAAAAGAATATAAGTAGAGGGCTCAGATGAGTAGGAAAGATATGTGGAAAAGTCATAAGTATAGTTGCAAGTATGGAAAACTCTTGGAACATTATGCTGATCAGGATTTGACACAGGACTGGTTAAGGACAGGTACATTTAAACCAAAAGATGTAATGTTATTGGTGGCCCAGGAAAGTGGACTAAATTCATTTTGGTTTACAAACACAACTGAACATGTGTGAGAACAGGCAAATGCAGGTTCTATAAAACAGAACTGGAAACAGTTGCACAATCTTGTTGTTGGTGTGATACATTAATGGCAGAGGGCCTGCATACTGAAAGACTTAATAATGTGGCAAGACTGTTGCATTGGGGATTGTGCAATCATTACAATATTGAAGTAGCTGAGAAGCTTTAGAAAGATGAGCCACAAAGCATTATACAGAATAATGAAGTTCATATCAGATGGGATCACTGATTAAAAACAGTTCAGAAAACTGATGTGAGAAAAGCAGATATAGTAGTACATGAAAAGAAGACAAAAGCAGCATTGATCATTGAAATTGCCACACCCAGTGATTACAGTGTCTTACGTACAGAGAGAGAGACAAAATCATAAAATACCAGGATTTGCAGGCAGAAATAAGATCAGTATGGAAGAAAGATACCCAGACAGTTCCAATACTTGCAGAGGCAATGGGTCTCATAAAAAAGAATTTACAGCTGTATTTAGATATGCTACCAATAGATGTAACTCTGTATGAATTGCAGGAGTCAATTCTGGGCAAATTGCCAGTGCCGCAAAGAGCACTTGTGGTTGACAAAGATTGAAGTAATACTAATTTTGTGAACATTAATC
>NC_056744.1:1554565813-1554668313 GCF_019279795.1 Protopterus annectens
ACAAGTAGTAGAACTTCTTCAGACAGCAACCAGCCATTTTACAAACAGTACTTAAATAACCTTTTAGTTAATTAATTAGTTACAATCAATTAACCACATGTTCTCATTAAAAAATTATTTTCATTAAAAAATTATTAAAATCTCCTCTACAATGCCTGTATAAATTACTTGGTTAGCCAAGTTAAGTGACTTATTACAAATACATTTGATTAATACTTGTTTAAAAATACAATATATATGAATCCTAGTTCGTCATAATAATCAACCTACTAATGCATAAAATACTAATAATAAATATGTTTACTAAAACCCTTAGTGTAGTTTTAAAATTTATATGTATATTAATAAGAACCTATCCAGTATTATAGTCTGTTTTATGCACATTATTTACATAAAAAAGGTAAAACTATTCAAAAAGAATGTTTTAATACACTAAACAGACTTTAAACTGTAATGTTAGCAACAGTCTTCCAAACCAACCTCAAGGGAAACCAATCTCACTTGTGTTTATAAAAATATTTTTTACTACCTCAAAAGGTTCTTTAACTTCAGGATACAGGCAATTGAGCAAGCTTCATTAATGCCTGGGTCTCTACATGCCGCAAGCCGCAATTGCCATGCTAATTCCTTTTTCTCCAGTTCTAATTTTAAATAATTCTCATTAATGAATCTATTTGCTTCACTGTGTTTGGCAATGCCATCAATGGCCATAAAAGTAAAGCCATGGCCACTATTGGTATCACAGTGCCTAGCCAAAGCATTCTCGTCCTTATTCTTTGCAATTGCATATACATGCTTGTACACCCTATCTTGAAGGCGTCTGTCCGTCTTTCCTACATAAAATGACAGACATTGCTTACACTGTGCTAAATAAACAACTCCCTTGGAAATGCATGAACCCCCCCCCCTCACATCATATCTAACTGACCTAATAGTAAATGTACTTGATGTATCAATTTCCTTACAGTATTTACAAGCACCACACCTCTTTGTTCCTCTTTTTTCTTTTGTGTCACTAGATTTTATTTCAAGCAGTCGTTTCATATTTGTACCCCTTCTATATGTTATTACGGGATCAAAATTTAAGATTGTAGATACATTTTTATCCATTGATAAATAACTCCAATATTTCCTCACTATTTTGCCAATAGACAGCGCTTCTGGGCAATATGTAAAAGTGAATGCTATTGTGAAGTCGTTTTTAGTGTGATTTTCTACTGTAGTATCCTGTTCGTGCCTAGTATTTGTATTCACCTGTGCACTTCCACTAACAGTTTCGATGTTGGTATTCAACCTATTATCCAAACTGACATTCCCATAGACTAAAAGGGGAACATAAACACCTTTTCTCCTTTTTTCCTTCACTTCTTGGAAAATATTTTCTAAAAATGACTTAGGATATGCTCTCCTTAAAAACATTTGGTAAAGCAAGTTACACTCATCTTCAAACTCACTTTTCAGTGTAGTCATTCTTGCCGCCCTCACCAGTTGGCCTTTAACCACTGCCTTTTTCTGGTGAAGGGGGTGCATACTAGTAAAATGAAGAAAGTTATTTGAATAGGTTACTTTCCTAAAAATTTTTGCTGTACATGATGATTTATATTTCTTTAATTCAACATCCAAAAAGTTAATAGTGTTCTCTTGAAAATTATATGTAAAAGCTAGGAATGGAGTTGTTGAGTTAAGAAATTCCACAAAGCGTTCTGCTTCTTCTTTGTTCCCCTTAAATAGAATAAAAATGTCGTCAAGAAACCTTCTGTATAAGTGTATTTGCTTAAACCACTGGCTATTGTAGATCAAATTATTCTCCCAGTGAGCCAATACCAAATTTGCAAAACTAGACCCCACTGGTGACCCCATAGCCACTCCATTTTTTTGCACAAACAGCCTGTCTTCAAATGACACAAAATTATTTTTTAAAATAATATCCAATAACTGTTCTATCAATAAACATTCATTAATATTTGCCCCCTTAGACCTAATAAAGTCCACAACCCACTCAATGCCCAAATCATGGGGTATACAGGAATACAAGTTTATTATGTCTACTGTCAAAAAGTTTATAGTTTCGTCAAGTTCTATTGTTTGTAACTGTTGAAGGAAAGCCCAGGAGTCTTTTAGAATTTGATCCTCTGAATTGACATATTTCTTTAAAAAGCTATCCACAAACTTAGCACAAGGATATGTTATAGACTGTCTTGCATCAACCAAGGCCCTAAAAGGAGGATTTAACATATTTTTATGCAGCTTAGGAATCCCAAAAATTTTTGGGATTCTTGGAGCTAACAGTGTAAGATATGTGTGTTGTTCTAGAGTAATAAGTCCATCCGTGAACAAGTCACTGATGAACATTCTTATTCTATTGTGCGCTTGATTCAATTCATTCCTACTAATAGAGGCATAGTTGTCACTTTCTAATAATTTTAACATAGTATTAGAATAGTCTTCCTTGTAAAACACCACTGAACCTCCTCCTTTATCAGGCTTCAATAGCCTGAGGGATAGGTTTCTTAATAGATCTAAAAGGGATTTTTCCTCTGGGGACAAATTACAATAACCTTTGTTAGAATGTTTCAACATGTCTCTGAATTCATTTTCACATAAAAACTCGAACATGTTCAAGGTATTGTTCTGGGGTGGGTTGAAGGTACTTGATATTCTTAAGCTGTTTTCATTTTTCAAATTCTTCCCAAGCAAGACATTTAAATTCAATTTACGTAGAAACAGCTTAAAGTCAATTAGTAGTTCGACAATGTCACATTTCTTAGAAGGAACAAATGTCAGTCCCTTAGCAAATAAGTCGACCAAAACCTGGTCAGTTTTACATTCGGTAAAATTGTAAACAGAAAAATCACCTGCACTGTTTTGTAAAACTTCATACAATTTTACCCCAGTCAATTGTAACTGTTGCTGTTGCTGCGGGTATTGTACCTCCGATTGGCCCCCTGCATCCGGTTCGAGGTCCAATTGCCCCCCCTCCCCCGTCTGAAGTTTTTTTGTGGTGCTTGATTCTGAATTACGTTGTTATCAGTAAGGTACATTTGGTTAGTACTTTGACCGTTAAAGTCTCCTTCAAGGGTGTCACCCTCATTAACATACCCCCCCATGTCTGGTTCAATCACTGTCTCCAAGTTGCTTGAAAAATTTCTGTTAAAATTTTGGCCACTTTGATCTCTAGGTGCCATTTGATTACCAGAATATTTATATTTGTTAACTTTGTTTTGAGGCAGTGATGATTTGGGGTAAGCTACCCCTTCATGGTAGGCCTTTAAATCTCTTTGCAATTTTTTAATTTTATTACACTTTAATTTCACCATCTGCTGCGATATACTGGAAAGAATTCTGTCATATTCGAATTCATTCCTGTTAAAGTCAGTGTCTATTTTTATGTCCTGTTCCAAGGCCGCAGCTTCTTTCATTAACGTGTCCAAGTCAGTTTGATAATGCTTAGCCATGCATTGCATGACTTCTAAACCATGCCTATTATATAAATCCGTTAAATCGTTAAAAAATTCTGAGCCATAAACTAACCCTGAAGGGTATGAGTGGTGCCTCAACCCTTTAGGGACAATTTTCTCCTTAATACATTTGTTAAAATAGTTTAATTCCAATTGTAATTTTTTAGTCTTAAACAATTTGGAATCAAACGACTTTAATTTATCCATAAATGAAGCTTCATTTTCATTTTCAGTTAGTTGTACAACCTCGTCACTTGCCTGCACATTCTCCATATCCAGTTCTGAGTTAAGCCATGTACCGATATTAAAGTTGTTACCAGTTGAATGCCCGGAGAACACCTATGACCTGCGCTCCCACTTGCTTCACCATACTGGTTACGCTGAGGCATAGCCGACTTGGTGACGTTGCAGGCATGTTGAACACCCGGAACTGCCATACTGGAACTGGTTGCTGTAGTTCTAGGGTCCCCGCTGGAGTTTGAAGCATTATCCATTCTCTCCGATAAGCGGTCGATCCTCTTATTAATTAGCTCAAGTAACTGTGTAAGGTTACCTTGAGACGACTCCTCTCCTTCCATGTTGTCGTCCATTTCTTCTTAGTTAGCCACCAACGAACAAACACAAGCAAGCCAAGAATAAAGCCCAAACTGAACACGAACGGAACAATGGTAAAGCCAACCTCCAAAGAAAAGTTCAGTTTGTAATTTCACAAACGTCTTTTATTTAGCACCAGAGTTGAAAAAATAAACAACGGATATCTGTAAAACACTAAACAGCGTTTTTCGTCCCACAAGTAGTAGAACTTCTTCAGACAGCAACCAGCCATTTTACAAACAATACTTAAATAACCTTTTAGTTAATTGATTAGTTACAATCAATTAACCACATGTTCTCATTAAAAAATTATTTTCTTTAAAAATTGTTAAAATCTCCTAATACAATGCCTATGTAAATTACTTGGTTAGCCAAGTTAAACGACTTGTTACAAATACATTTGATTAATACTTGTTTAAAAATACAATATATATGAATCCTAGTTCGTCATAATAATCAACCTACTAATGCATAAAATACTAATAATAAATATGTTTACTAAAACCCTTAGTGTAGTTTTAAAATTTATATGTATATTAATGAGAACCTATCCAGTATTACAGTCTGTTTTATGCACATTATTTACATAAAAAATGTAAAACTATTCAAAAAGAATGTTTTAATACACTAAACAGACTTTAAACTGTAATGTTAGCAACAGTCTTCCAAACCAACCTCAAGGGAAACCAATCTCACTTGTGTTTATAAAAATATTTTTTACTACCTCAAAAGGTTCTTTAACTTCAGGATACAGGCAATTGAGCAAGCTTCATTAATGCCTGGGTCTCTACATGCCGCAAGCCGCAATTGCCATGCTAATTCCTTTTTCTCCAGTTCTAATTTTAAATAATTCTCATTAATGAATCTATTTGCTTCACTGTGTTTGGCAATGCCATCAATGGCCATAAAAGTAAAGCCATGGCCACTATTGGTATCACAGTGCCTAGCCAAAGCATTCTCGTCCTTATTCTTTGCAATTGCATATACATGCTCGTACACCCTATCTCGAAGGCGTCTGTCCGTCTTTCCTACATAAAATGACGGACATTGCTTACACTGTGCTAAATAAACAACTCCCTTGGAAATGCATGAACCCCCCCCCCACACATCATATCTAACTGACCTAATAGTAAATGTACTTGATGTATCAATTTCCTTACAGTATTTACAAGCACCAAACCTCTTTGTTCCTCTTTTTTCTTTTGTGTCACTAGATTTTATTTCAAGCAGTCGTTTCATATTTGTACCCCTTCTATATGTTATTACGGGATCAAAATTTAAGATTATAGATACATTTTTATCCATTGATAAATAACTCCAATATTTCCTCACTATTTTGCCAATAGACAGCGCTTCTGGGCAATATGTAAAAGTGAATGCTATTGTGAAGTCGTTTTTAGTGTGATTTTCTACTGTAGTATCCTGTTCGTGCCTAGTATTTGTATTCACCTGTGCACTTCCACTAACAGTTTCGATGTTGGTATTCAACCTATTATCCAAACTGACATTCCCATAGACTAAAAGGGGAACATAAACACCTTTTCTCCTTTTTTCCTTCACTTCTTGGAAAATATTTTCTAAAAATGACTTAGGATATGCTCTCCTTAAAAACATTTGGTAAAGCAAGTTACACTCATCTTCAAACTCACTTTGCAGTGTAGCCATTCTTGCCGCCCTCACCAGTTGGTCTTTAACCACTGCCTTTTTCTGGTGAAGGGGGTGCATACTAGTAAAATGAAGAAAGTTATTTGAATAGGTTACTTTCCTAAAAATTTTTGCTGTACATGATGATTTATATTTCTTTAATTCAACATCCAAAAAGTTAATAGTGTTCTCTTGAAAATTATATGTAAAAGCTAGGAATGGAGTTGTTGAGTTAAGAAATTCCACAAAGCGTTCTGCTTCTTCTTTGTTCCCCTTAAATAGAATAAAAATGTTGTCAAGAAACCTTCTGTATAAGTGTATTTGCTTAAACCACTGGCTATTGTAGATCAAATTATTCTCCCAGTGAGCCAATACCAAATTTGCAAAACTAGACCCCACTGGTGACCCCATAGCCACTCCAATTTTTTGCACAAACAGCCTGTCTTCAAATGGCACAAAATAATTTTTTTTAAATAATATCCAATAACTGTTCTATCAATAAACATTCATTAATATTTGCCCCCTTAGACCTAATAAAGTCCACAACCCACTCAATGCCCAAATCATGGGGTATACAGGAATACAAGTTTATTATGTCTACTGTCAAAAAGTTTATAGTTTCATCAAGTTCTATTGTTTGTAACTGTTGAAGGAAAGCCCAGGAGTCTTTTAGAATTTGATCCTCTGAATTGACATATTTCTTTAAAAAGCTATCCACAAACTTAGCACAAGGATATGTTATAGACTGTCTTGCATCAACCAAGGCCCTAAAAGGAGGATTTAATGTATTTTTATGCAGCTTAGGAATCCCAAAAATTTTTGGATAAAAGACGTTTGTGAAATTACAAACTGAACTTTTCTTTGGAGGTTGGCTTACCATTGTTCCGTTCAAATATAAAAGTATGACAGTCAGCAAAAGAGTGCAGTGTAGTCAGTAAGGAATAAAATCTGTAAGTAACAGTGTGAAAGTGTATGCAAGTATTGCTTGATTACAAAAATGTGTTTCAGCCTGTAAGTTTAACCAAAAAATGAAACTGTCTGACATATATTCTGAAATAAAAATGCCCTACCTGTAAGAAAATAGTACACAACCTGCAGCAGGCTGAAAAGTATAGCTGCAGAAGATGATGAAATCACATGTGTGAAATATATCCCTGTGGAAATACTGAAACATGACAGAAGTGAGACTGCTGGAAAGGATTGTGATAACTACTGGTAAAACATCTCAATAAAGCCTAGAAGTACCATCCTGAATAGTAAAATGAAAGCAAGTGAGAGAGTGTGAGAAAGTGTCTGGAATCCAGCAATACAGTAGTAATAACCCCTGAAAAAAGTATACTGCAGTCAAGACAGAATGAAATGCATGTGAGATTCAAAACCAAACAGCAAAATCTGTTCAAAGTGTTGCTGCATCTGGAATGTGTATCCCAAAATCTGGATATGTTGCTCTCAGTCTGCAATATGCAGATAGGATGATTGTCTGATATACCAAACATCCATACTTGTCTACAGCTATATAAAGCAAATGTAGCAGGATGATGTAGCTGAACAAAGCTAGATATGAATGTGTATGAAGAACCATAAAATGTATATTGATGTTGCAGTAACAGTCCTATCACCAAGTTGAAATAGTTATCATATAGGAAACTGTAGTTAGAACAGTAGTGTGTATATAACTGTAGCTATTAGAAATGTACAGCATATGTATTGTTATTCGAAGGTGTTAATATTACTTTCTTTACCCCACCCTATAACCACATATAACCCATTCCACGTGAAAATGGTATGTGCAATCACAATTAACACCCCTGGACGTTTGTCCTGTTGGGTCATATATATTTGCATGTCCGTTGATGCATCTGCCCTGTTCATACATCCACACCTGATGGCCTGTTGCCATCAATTAACCCTGCATGTTGTTGGACTGTGTATTTCTGTTCAAATTATGCATGTGTTATGCACGCTGTTCAATGGTGTGAATATCTGGGTGTTTGGTTAATGGGAATACTAATGCATGCTGTTACAACTAATTGTGAATGGTATTATATGTCACTAACCCACACTGTCATGACATAATGCAAAACGTAGGACGACAGGGAAGGCGGGTTCCAGCGGACCCACCTCTCCCACCTCAGCTGGCGAGTGCACCTGGCACTAGTGCCGAGTCCGGACCCTCCTCCGGTGGCCCTGTGCCACCTGCGGGTGGAAGCGCTGCAGGGGATGGGGCTCGCCCCCCCTCTGCAAGTGTGGCCAGAGGAGAACCACCACTCACCCTCCGTAGCGTCCGGACTGTGGTGCATAGGGAGATTCGGGACTCTGTTCTCGAGCCCCTACGCCAGCTCGAGACACGGGTGGCGCAACTAACGGGCATGCCTGTTGCCCCGCCTACACAGCCCCCAGCACAGCCCCGTCCTGGGCAGTGAAGGAACAGTGGCAACTGCCTATGGGTGGGGATATCAGTTCCACTGTTGCCATCTGTGGGCTCATGGGTTCTGGATATCCAAACCTCCGTCCCCATCAATTGCGTAACCCCCCCACACGTGTCATACACCGCCCCTGTATGCGTCTTGTTTGTCTTGTCTGTTTACCTACCCAACCTACCTCCCCAGCTGTACCGACTTCCGTCACCTGACATACCACTCTCACCTGAAAAAAAAAAAAAAAAAAGGGCACTCTGTACCCACAAAAAAATTATGCCCCATACATAGCTGCCCATTCCGCACACATGTCTGCTGGACATGGAACCTATCAATTACAATTGGCTGTACAACAAGTATTATTGTTGTCCTGACACCTCTCTCAGGGATGGAAGGTTTCAAATGTCACACAAAATTACATACATATGCACAGCTGTTGCTGATGAAGAAATGGGCAGCTATGGGCCTTACCTACATCCCTCCTGCACATCCCAAGCTTGTTTCCCTACTGTCTTACCCTCTTTGTGACCCCTTTTTCACCACTTTCCTGTCTCCCCATTTTCTTTTCTTTCAAAGAAAATAGTGCGGGTGTGCGCAAGAGTAAGCACGTTTAAGCGGTTGTAAGCGGGTGTACGCATGTATGTGCGGAGCTAACCACCAGTGCGCATGCGTGAGCTCTGTGCAAACCAGCGCTAACCCAGTTACAACTGCTTAAAAGTGCCTTAGTCACTTTGATTGACAGGTCCTGTACTCAGTTCAAAAGCAAAATAAAATCCCACTGTCAGTCCCGAACCCAGGACCTTGGAAACAGCAGTCTGCATGACTTACCACTAAGCCATGACTCTTATACAAGAGCATTGTGCTAAAATAAATATGTCATGTAATAGTAGGAATGAATGTAAAGGGAATATAGATGTGTAGTACACAAAGCATGCCATTTAGAATTACTATAAAAACTAGTGGATTTCCATAATAGTAGTGTGTGAACAGAAACAGCCATGCTAGTTGGAAGCTAGTAGGTAATAATGTCACTATAGCACCTTGCAAGCCACACACATACTCACAGCAGGATAATCACTGCCCATACCCCACAACCTCTTACAGGAACACATCTGGACCAAGTAATAAAATATGTGGAGCAAAGGCCCAAAACCAGGGACACATTACAAATAATGTTACAACAAACGCAGACAGTTCAGGGAGTAACAGGGTCTGCACTTTGTGGGATGTTTGGAAGGGTATGCAGTCTGAAACTTGAATGTTTGTCACCATATTCTGACTTGAGCCCAGAGTCATTTGCCAGAAAAAGGTGTGCATGAGATATTGACCAAAATATGAGGCAGAAATGTGGACAACCTGCAAATATCTGTACACATGATGGGTCTGACACCACCATATTTGAATAGTTAAGAGCCTAGACATAGCAACAGTCAATGACTTACAGGGATGCCCCACAGACTCCATGTGAAATGTACAAACAGTAGGCAGAAAGGTGTAACACAGGCAATGGTAACTATGGAGTCCTGAAAGTATTCATCACTTGCATGGCAGAAAAAGTGTAGTAATACATATGCTCATGCTAACCCACAGTCACAACTGCAGCATACCAGACATTTTAATGGGTGTACCCCACTGATATGTACCATTCCATGAGGCACATAACAGATGAACCTGAAAGTCTCTGGGGCCTGCTCAGCAGCATGCTCAAATACCCTAATAGATGTCAAGGCCCACACCATGGCCAGACCACACTGCATGCTGTAACACCCTAGCAGATATAGCAAGCATTCCAAGGTGTGAATGTACATGGAAAATAGGAAAGCTACAGCAGCACACTACAGTTAGGACACCTAGCAGGCATACAAGTAGTGACTGTAAAGGGCAACTATTGAAGCCTTAGCAACAAAGTGCAAGCAAAAGTGAAAGGAAAGCAGAAACACACACACATTAACAGTAGTAGTAGTTGTAGGTGTCAGTGTACATACACAGTTAGTACAGGAAACTGGAGAAATGAATGGAGGAATGTTAATCTACAACACACCTGGAAATATGAGAGAGATACCAACCTTTACACTCACAGAACATTGTCCACAGCATAACAGCATGGTCCCTGCCCTTAATATCTGAAAGGGCTACGCCTATCTCACATACCTTTTTATAGCACTGTTCTGAAATCACAGTGAGAACTGCAATCGGTACACAACTGGCTGCATGCAATTAGCAAATGCTGGCTAACAATTGGTGCAGAGGCCATCACATGGGCATATGCAGATACCTACAAAAGTCTGCTGTACTCCCAGTCCAAACATGCACTACTTTCATTGCACCCTGAGAAGGATGTGAGAGACAGACAGACAGAGAGAGAGAGACAGAGACAGAGAAAATTGCAATTAAGCAGACACAAACAAATTGTTCAGCAACAGCCACCTGAAAGCTGACAACTGGGAAGTGGAGCAGCAGGACAGAGAACCAGACGGCAACACAAGCAGCTGTGACAAACACAGGTAATGTAAAGTAATACTATAAAGGTCTACATACTGTGAACCCTCCATATGTGTCATTGGTCTGTATCCATATGTATATGAGGATGTGTAAAGGGCAGGGGACATAAAGCAACTATCAGTGAAGGCTGTACATACATTTGTATGTGAGAGCATCTATGTGCACATATCAATGTTGGTTGATTGTAGGTTGTAGTGCCATGTACAAAGTAGGTTTCACAGTTATCTATGTTTAGCAGTATGTTAGTGTGTATTTACAGTATGGTAGACAAACATGTTGATATACCTGTCTAACATATGGATACATATGTATGTCAACATATGTATGTGTGTATATATATATATATATATATATATATATATATATATATATATATATATATATATATATATGATATGCATATATATATATACATACATAGAGAGAGAGATGTAGGAATACAAAGACAGATGTAGATAGAATATTGTACAAACATATATATGTAATGCACACATACAGATATAGATATATGTAGATACATATACATAGACAGACTGATCTGACTATCTACAGGTATGACTGTATATGACGACCTTCAACACAGCCTGTCCCACCCCTCTGTCACTCTCACCCCTCTGTGTCCCCCTCCACAGCTATAGCATTATATGTACATCAATATATATATGTGTATATGTATACAGACATATATATATATATATATATATATATATATATATATATATATATATATATATATATATATATATATATATATATATATATATATATATATATATATATATATATTTATATATATATATATATATATATATATAGAGAGAGAGAGAGAGATGTATATAAATTCTGAGTGAGGCACATGTGTACAGATGTATTGCAACAGGTGCCTGGTGACAAAGGCATGGAGTGAACACCAATGTCAAAACCAGAGTACCATACCACATTCCAAATCACCTACACCAGTAACCACGA
Organism: Protopterus annectens; assembly: GCF_019279795.1. NCBI lineage: Eukaryota > Metazoa > Chordata > Ceratodontiformes > Protopteridae > Protopterus > Protopterus annectens. The sequence goes on from NC_056744.1 coordinate 1,554,577,398, forward strand.
GATATGTGATTGGCTGCCCACCACTGCATGTGTCAGGGGTGAACAGGGTCATAAATGTGTACAATAGTGGCCCCAATGATATTCACAGTGGCACACTATCCCTGGAATACCTGCACATGGTATGTGTCAGCGGACATGGTGTATCAGCTATGGACATGTAGGTCGGTGTACCCCTCCACAACACATAATGGATGCCATGGTATGGACCTCACATGACAGCTACAGATATGGAGAAGGACACAGTGACATGTACAACACTGTGACAATGCACTCAAACACATTACCAATGCACATTGACTGACAACACCACAGAGTACACATATACTACCCACATAGAGGTTACCACTCCCGGATTTACATATGTAAGTCACACCCATAACAGATGTCCAACAATCATAGTAACACCTCACACCATCCACAACCTAAATGTCTGCTGTGTGTCATCCGTACCACTGCAATAGACTTCACATGTGGAGGTAAAAGTTCCTACCCACAGATAAGACATACCCTGCAATAAACCACACAGTGTTAAGAAGCAAGACTCCCCATGAGTACATGTCACACATACCCCTGCTGAATGTTAGTCAGATAGGTAATATGCCATATGAGTCACCTTGTGTAACTGTGTGACAGCAGCAGGTACCATCACACCACATGTGTCACAATGGTCAGGGTAGCAGAACAGTACGCTGCTGTAGTCCCAGTGGCAATAGCATATTGTATAGTATTGTATTGTAATGTAATGTATTGTGTTGTATTGTATTGGTATGTTGAGATGCCTCCTTCGTGGAGTGGAACCACTGCTGCTGTGCGCCAGTGTACAGGTACATATCCTGTAGTCAGGCTTACATAGCACTTCTATATGTGTGTTTAGCTCCTGTCAGAGTTTAAGTAGCATGCAACTGGGGATACCATCAGGTCCCATTCATGTTGTGTATTCTGCTTTCCTGAGGGTGGCTCTCACCTGGACATCTGTGATGACAGGGAGGTTACAGTCAGCTGGGATAACTATGTCTTATTTTGGGGGAGAGGGCAGGGTGACACCTGCACTGAACCTGTCTGCCACAATGTTGTCAATATCTGTGGTGTCAGTGAAATATGTGTTGTTGTGTACTAACTATGGGCATAGAGGATGGATCCTGACCAGGTTGCTAACATAACTGAAGAAGGCCTACTGGTTATCTGTAGTGTCCCTCTTGATTTCCCTCTCAAAGTTGCCCATGGATGTTTGTATGATGGAAAATAGATCCTTACTAGTACTGCTCAGACATGCCCTCCCTTTATGGAATTATGCTCTGTCTTGCAGAAGCTTCCATCTTCTGTAATACAATCTGTCTATGGCTGGGGTCCACCAGACATGATGCTATCCCTTTGTTGAGAGTGTCTTGGTCATATATGGGATTGCATGATCCATGCATTCTCAGAGATGTCTGTAGAAAGCAATTGTGTAGGGGTCAGCATTGTGGGTTGTATCTGCCACTGGCCCAGTGGGCTGAAAGGATACCATGTCACTGTTACAAAGTGTAAAGTTTGCATCTGTAATGTTATTCACTATAGTTGTTTGTGCTGGTGGTGGAGGTGGGATATGTATATCCAGGGCAATCAGTGTGTGGTCAGCTCACAGTAGTTGATGATGTAGGCCATACAGTACCTAGATACAAACCGCCAGAGTGAGGAGGTGCTCTTGACCTGAATCAGTGTTCTGACTGGGGTTTGGTAGTATGTCGTATGGAGTGTGCCAGGTACTGTTGCACAGTTGCTGGCTGAGCACTGATACCTGGCCATTTACATGTGTATCCACCAATAGACAGACAGATGCTACATATGTGAGATATGTTGTATCATAACAGTCGAGTAGCATGTGTAGTATGTGTGCCAAATTCTGCTGACATATATTGCTGATATCAGGTTATTTTCTTTCTCAGGTACATGGCCCACCCACGGAATCCCACTTACTCCACAGCTGAGGATGAGGAGATACACCAGAGCCTGGTGTGGGATTATGCAATGCTCTTTTCCCGCACCAGCCAGAATCAGCAGGAGAGGGCTGCACTGTGGCAAGACCTTGTCCGTCGGGTAAATGACATAGGCACGCATAATAGGACATATGAGCAGGTACGACATCACTGCAGTGATTTAATCAGACATGTCCGTCAGCGTGCGTCGGATATCCACAGGCAACAGGTCGCCACAGGTGGTGGGGTGGCTACACATCCCCCACTCACCAGACTGGAGGGACTACTCATGAGTGTAGTGGCTCCAGTCCGCCAGCAACAACAACAGCAGCAGACATGCATTATGATGGAGGCTGGAGCCACGCAGCAGCAAGACAGTGAACGTGCAGATAATATGCCATATGTATAGTTGACTGTTGTGGACACTGGTAGTTAATGCATGTGTGAGGTGTGTCCTTGGTTTGTAGCTGTCACCATAGTATTTAATGTGCAAGTGTGTTATCCTTAATATTAGCAGTTGACCTGTGAAAGGCGACTGTTGTACTACTGACCTGTATCATACTCACTAACAATGGCACAGTTGTGCCCACTGACATTAGTTTCTTCATGTCTGCAGGTCCCTCTGGTATAACAGCAATGCAGCCTATCCATGCTGGTGAGTGTGTATTAACAATTCCTGTAATAGTGTTGATAGTAATAGTACTATTTGGCTCACTTAGTAGTGCTCTTTGTATGCATATAGGTGTGTCTGTGTCTGTGTGTTGATATCACGCATACTGAGTACTGTACAATTGTGTGAAACTGTGTGCATGTGTGCATGTGCACGTGTGCATGTGTGCATGTGTGCACCTGTGCATGTGTGCATGTGTGCTTGTGTGCACCTGTGCATGTGTGCATGTGTGCATGTGTGCACCTGTGCATGTGTGCATGTGTGCACCTGTGCATGTGTGCATGTGTGCATGTGTGCACCTGTGCATGTGTGCATGTGTGCATGTGTGCATGTGTACATGTACACCTGTGCATGTGTGCATGTGTGCATGTGTACATGTGTGCAACTGTGCATGTGTGCACCTGTGCATGTGTGCATGTGTACATGTGTGCACCTGTGCATGTGTGCATGTGTGCACCTGTGCATGTGTGCACCTGTGCATGTGTGCATGTGTGCATGTGTGCATCACTGGTAATGTGTAGACATTGTAAACTGTGTTTCCTGTTTCCCTCCCACAGGTTCTGGTGCTGCTCTGGTGTCATGTAGCAGGGAACCTGAATCAGGTGCCGTGGGTACTGATAATGATGACATCTGTGTAATGGCACAGGAAAGTATGCCAGGGTCCGCCATTGGTCAGCCGATTGACAGTACACGGCTGTCGACCCCATCAATGCGCACAGTTATCCTGCCAATACACCCTTTGTCACCAATGTCCCTAGGTGATGAACAGCATACAGTGGGCATTCACCAGGGTAATGTGGTATCTGTGGCACATGCCTCCCCACACAACAGCCATGGGCATGGCCCAGAGATGGTACCACACAGATAGATGTCCAGGGGTTCTCGTGGGAGCATCCATGGGCGTACTGCCCCTGTCAGACATGCCCACAGAGGTCTTACAACCTCAGCTATGTTTCGGGCTGTCATGCAGGCACAGTCACGTATGGAACAGCACACCAGACAGGGTCTGAGGGAGCTGACAGCATGTCGCACAGCCATGACTGACAGTATGCGTGACATTGCGGCTGCCATCCGTGATTTCACCGATGTCATAGATGTTGTGGGGACATATTAGACCGGTTCCACAACTACATGTCCATGAGCCAGGGCGATGGTGGGTGGTTGAGGCATCGACGTGGCCGTATGCCAGCAACAGCAGCAGCTGGCAGTCATCGCGGACGACAACAGGGCCGTGGCCACCCCCATACTGCCAGCAGCAGCCCCAGCAATGCTGGGTCTGTGCTGTCATCAGACCGCCCCAGGAGACTATGTGTACATGGCTCTGGCCGGGCCCGACAGTGATCTGTGTCCAGTCAATGAACACCTGCTTCTGATGACAGTATCCAGTCTGGGTTGGTACTGGATACAGTCTGTAGCACCCCTGCAAGGCACAGGTACCATGTCCGTGGCCAGAGACACTGATCTGTATGACCTGGCAGATACAGTCTGTGACTGTCCACAAACACCAGTATATGGCAGCCATGAGGTGGAACTGTGTGCATCCATACACACATGTGAATTGACAACACCTAGGGCTACCGCATACACGCACACACTGCATCAACATTGCCCCACCTTCTACTGCTGTCCCTCACCAACACACATACACATACATGTCAATTGGTGGTATCGGTGGCTGACTCAGGCATACCAAGTTCACACCCTGTGCATATGATGAAACTGTGCCACCTCCTGCAATCTGTAACAACTGTGCAGGTACAGGTTAACATGTTGCTGATGCACAGGGTGACCACATAGATGTGTAGTAATAGTATCATGTTGTTAACAGTACTGTGTGCTGAATTAATTGTGGGTATATCACAGCATGCCTGATGCAGTAAGTGTGTGATTGTCATGTCCTGTTGTCTACACCCATGGTAAGTACCATAGTGTATCATCTGCACATGTTGGCATACTGGTGGTAATGATGTCAACAGAAGGCTACATACATAGGTAGCACTGGGGATAAGGTAATGAATGTAGTAATACGCAATGATGGACATGTAAATTGCAAGTGGCATGTTGCCCACACTGGACTCTGCAATGCAAATGTTTGAGGATGTTGATATGTGTGCAGTACTACACGACTGGTACAGGACACACAGAAGCACCCTAGCACTGCATGCTCACATCTCATACCATGCTAGACAGCCCCAACACACAAAACTAACTGTCACAGGAGGGAAAGTCCCCATATATGTCAGGGATACTGTGGTGGCAGGCCAGGTAGCATACATCCTACTAAGTATGGAACCACTGAGTGAAAGCTCAGTGTCTGTTATTTGACATGTGTATTACTGCAGGTATGAGCACATGGGTTTCCATCCAGTTATTGTACATCCTGACAGTACATGGTCTGTACACTTGTGTGCACTGAGACTGGACCCTAGCCATCTGACCCGTGCATTTTCATGTACATGTGCATAGTGCCTGCATATTTGCAGTGTTACCTACCTGAACTGGTACAGCTTGTTTGTTGTACAATGGACTACATGCAGCCCTGTTTACTGTATCTTTGTTTGCATGCATGTTTGCTTGGAATTACCCTGGAATACTGATCACACCTGCAATGCATAGTTATAGAGCTTCTGTGGACTCCTAGTGCCATCTGCATAGCTTACTATATGTATGTCCATGTCCCACTTGACAGGATGTCACTGTTTGTCCTGTTCACACGTACATTGCCCGTGACACAGTGCATATGACTTACCTGGCATGTGTCCATGTGAGCAGTCATATATGCTACTGCTAACTAATCACAGGCACTACACCTTCACATATTCATCTTCTGTTGAACTACCTGCTTCGCTAGGGACGGCCTGCACCTGTCACCCCTGGGCTTTCAGATATTGGCAAAGGCTCTTGCTACCCCCATAGTGCCTATGTTAGGCAAGGCTCAAATGACAAACCCACCTTCATAGGTATCACAAGGGATAGGAAACTAAGAGTAATGCTACCCAACGCCAGAAGTCTAAACCTCCAGATGCATGCACCGAAAATACTCCTTGGCATGGAGAACATAGATATCTGTGCAGTAACAGATGCCTGGTTCAGGGCTACTGAGAGCACACCAGTACTACCAGGTTTAACCTGGTTGATTTATTTGAAACAGTCACCAAGGCCATTGACGAGGGGAAGGTGGTTCACACAGCCTACCTGGACCTCGCAAAAGCCTTCACAACAATACCCCACTTGGGCATTCTAGAGAAGCTCACCAGCTTAAATATAAGCCCCTATGTCACTAGATGGATTGCACAGTGGCTCAAGGACAGAACCCACATGGTTAGAATTGCTGGAGCCATGCCAGACTCCAAACCAGTCACGAGTTGTGTCCCACAAGGCTCAGTCCTGGGACCTCTCTTGTTTGGTATATATTTATTGGAGGTACAGGCCAACACGGATGGACTGTGGCTGACCAAATATGCAGATGACTGCAAACTGGCCACCATAATCGACTCTCCAGCCGACACAAGCATCTTCCAAAGGGGCATCATAGAAACAGACAACTTGTGCCAGAGCCATGGCCTTCAGCTGAATAGTGTTTAGAAAGGGAAATGTGCATCCTGTAGTCTGTTCACCTAGTTGCCAAAAGGGACATTGTCCTCACACACACTAACCCCCCTCAGCCAAAAACACACACTTGCCAATTACAGGATTCAAACCCCTATCTAACTATGTTATGACACTCGAGACAAACACATTAGCAGAGTGTGCTATTTGCATTACTGGAAGGTTTCTCTTCTCTTGCTGTACTTATAGGGTGCTGACATCATCAGTGTTTGGAAAGGGAAATGTGCATCCTGTAGTCTGTTCTCCTAGTTGCCAAAAGGGACATTTCACTCACACACAATAATCCCCCTCAGCCAAACACACACACTTGCTATTTGCAGGATTCAAACCCTTACCTAACTATATTATGACAGTTGAGACAGACGCATTAGCGGAGCACACTATTCGCATTACTGGGAGGTTTCCCTTCTCTTGCTGTACTTATAGGGTGCTGACATCATCAGTGTTTAGAAAGGGAAATGTGCATCCTGTAGTCTGTTCACCTAGTTGCCAAAAGGGACATTGTCCTCACACACACTAACCCCTCTCAGCCAAAAACACACACTTGCCATTTGCAGGATTCAGACCCCTATCTGACTATGTTATGACACTCAAGATGGACACATTAGCAGAGTGTGCTATTCACATTACTGGGAAGTTTCCCTTCTCTTGCTGTACTTATAGGGTGCTGACATCATCAGGGTTTAGAAAGGGAAATGTGCATCCTGTAGTCTGTTCAACTAGTTGCCAAAAGGGACATTTCCCTCACACACAATTGCACACACACTAACCCCCTCAGACAAACACACACACTTGCCATTTGCAGGATTCAAACCCCTACCTAATTATGTTATGACACTTGAGACAGACGCATTAGAAGAGCGCGCTATTCGCATTACTGGGAGGTTTCCCTTCTCCTGCTATACTTATAGAGTGCTGACATCATCGGTGTTTAGAAGGGGAATGTACATCCTGTAGTCTATTCTCCTAGAGGCCAAAAGGGACATTTTCCTCACACACTAACCCCCCTCAGACAAACACACACACGTGCAGGATTCAAACCCCTACCTAACTATGTTATGACACTTGAGACGGATGCATTAGCAGAGCACGCTATTCGCATTACTGGGAGGTTTCTTTTCTCCTGCTGTACTTATAGAGTGCTGACATCATTGGTGTTTAGAAAGGGGAATGTGCATCCTGTAGTGTGTTTTCCCAGTTGCCAAAAGGGGCATTTCTCTCCCACAGACTTACACACACACCAACCCCACTCACACACACTGAGCATTTGCAAGATTCAAACCCCTACCTAACTATGTTATGATACTTGTGATGGACACGTTAGCAGAGCGTGCTATTCACATTACTGGGCGGTTTACCTTCTCCTGCTATACTTATAGAGTGCTGACATCATCTGTGTTTAGAAAGGGGAATGTGCATCCTGTAGTGTGCTTTCCTAGTTGCCAAAACAGACATTTCTCTCCCACAGACTTACACACACACCAACCCCACTCACTCACACGGAGTATTTGCAGGATTCAAACCCCTACCTAACTATGTTATGACACTTGTGACAGACACATTAGCAGAGCACGCTATTCACATTACTGGGAGCTTTCTTTTCTCCTGCTGTACTTATAGGGTGCTGACATCATCGGTGTTTAGAAAGGGGAATGTGCATCCTGTGGGGAGGCAGACATCAAGCACACTCTGTCTAAGCTGTCATTCCCTAGGGCAAACAGCCTAGTGTTGACCTCTACACCCATATGTTTAATTGTCAAATGCACATTATTTGTTGCTGATAGACTGTTTGCACATCTTTATTGCCATAGCATTCCCTGTTTGTATGAACAACTTGTGCATCTGTGGAAGATGTTTGCATATGGGAGGGATCCACTATATCACGTATGTCTCTGTAGTCATTTAACTGTGTGCACTGGGCAGACTGCTGTAATGTGGTTGGTTCCTGGAATAACACGTAAAAATACCAGATATGTGTGTCCAACTGCTAAACTGAGATTTGGCCTAAGTGTGTGAGCATGCCCAGTTCAGCCTTCCCATGGCATGTTGTCTGACATATGTCTCATTTATCAAAGTGTGTGAGCATGCCCAGTGTGAGCATTCCATATGTTGGACTCTGCAGCCCACCACATTTGTGGATGAGTGTGAACTTCAACAAATATCACCCGTTTATGGTTGTGTGTTGTGTGTCATGTTGTGTAGTTACTGTACAACTGCTTTGGGTGTGAACACAACAGGATTATACTGTGCCTGCAGTGTCTGCATGGGATACTTTGCATACAGTTGTCAACATCCTTTCACACTGACCTAACACTGTAGTACTGTATAGTGTACTGGTAGTACTTTGACTGTGGTGGACAGTATCCTGGGCTATAGTGCTATCACTGCTTTACATTTCGATAGTGAGCACAACAGCCTGGTTAGGGGCCAGTTGTGTACATCTGACCATGTTGCATTCTGTTCAGATATGAACTACTTAAACCAGGCTTGTCCAACATTGGTAGTCTATTCCACAACATAGGTGTACATTTGCAAACACTAGCGATGTGCCCTAGTCCATGTCTAATGCTAGTTGGAGAGTGTGTTTGTCCTTCAACACACATTGTAAGTAGAGTTTGCCATGACATATGTCATGGTTAGTATACTGTGCCTCTTTCTACCTGTGACAAGACAGTGATACCCAGGATAAAGCTACCATCTCCAATCCACTCATCAAGATTCCTATTGAGGAAGATTGATAAGTGACTCTATGGGTAGCCTGTACTGGGAGTTCACTCATGGGTGGGGGTGGCTTCTGTGATATGGATCATTCAGTACAGCTTGTCCTATGTAAGTCAGTGCTGGGGTTCAGGTCTCTCATGTGCATAGCTCACTGCCATTCAGATTGTACAAGGTGCAGCATGTTTATTGATACCAGCAACACAGGCAACACATGGCATCTGTGCAAGCTCTTTGATACTCCTGGTGAGGTACTGTTGGGGACTTTACGGTTGATGGAGGTGTCTGCTGAGGTACATCCCACAGGGGCTATTGTAGTCAATTGTACCGCTGATGAAGGATGAGTGCAGAGCCACAATGACCTCCCCTTATCTAGATCTGACAACCTTCATGATTAGGTGGGTATATGGTATGTTTCTGTAAACACTACAGCACATGTTTGTCCAATGCAGGATATCTATCACCTTGTGTCCCCAGGTCTCTCATTACATGTTAACTACATAATGGGTTAACACCTATGTGGTAATTGGTGGGCACTTACTGTATATCCAAGGGGGTTGACTATATACTTTTCTGCAATTAGCTTGCTGACATGGCTATGGCACCAGTTGTCTGTTTCTATGTGGCCCTTTTGTGGGATGCTTGTGTCGGCTGGTGGATCATATGTGGTGAGCAGTTTGTAGTCCTCTGCAAACATGTTTGGACACAGTCCTTCCATGTTTACCTGTACCTATGGGACATATATACCAGACGAGGGAGATCCCAGGACCAAGCCTTTTGGGATGCCAGTTATATCTGGTTTGTAGTCTGACATGGCTGCAGCATGTCTGACCATGTCTGTTCTATCCTTGGTCCGGTTTGCAACCCCTCTACTGACATAGGGGTTTATATTTAAGCTGGTGAGCTTATCTATAATGAACACGTAGGGTATTGTATAGAAGCCTTTGCAAGGTCCAGCTACGCTGTGTGGACCACATTGCCCTCATCAATGACCTTAATGACTGTTTCAATTGAGTCAGACATGTTTAGGGGCAGGATCTGCACTTAAGAAAGCCACACTGGGTAGGGTCTGGTGTCAGTAGGTCCCCAATATCTTTATGTCTGTGGTACATGCTGATCCTTTCCATAGCTGTGCAGACTGAGCTTCTCAGGATTCTGGGGTAGTAGTTTTCAGTATCCATTCAGGCAACACCTTTGTTGAGAAGGACCACTGTTGTTGTACACTGCTCTTTGGGTACATATTCTGTGGTAAGGCTGACATTGAGCAGTAGTGTGATTTGGCATTCCATTCATCTTGGAGTCCATGTTGCACTAAGCCCAGGACACCATCTCATACCATTGCTGCTGTGTGTTTTGCTTTGTAGATGCTGGCTGTTACCTCAGCATCTGCAATGTCAGGGGGCCAGCAGTCTGCTGGGATAGATATTCTGCATTCGGGGGGGGGAGTTTGCACTGCACCTGTCAGGATGTATGTTGGCAATATGTGTGTGTGTGTTTGTGATATTTGTGTGATTCGGAGCATATCTGTGAATTCCCAACATGGTTCCTACCATCAGTTGTGAAAGCCTTGGGATTATCCTTAGTGTCCTGTACAATTTGTATCTTCATAGGTTCATAGGTTCATACTAGGCTATCCACCCTAGGGCATTTGTTAGCCTAGCCAGAGTGTGTGTGGCTTTTGCCACCCCTTGCTATGTGAATATGATGGCCATTTATGATTTGCTTTGCTGTGCCTCTGTCTGGACATGACACAGTGAAGACCCCCAGTGTAACTCTACAATCATCCATCCACTTGGCAAGATTCCTGTTGAAGAATGTCAGTGAGGGGCTCTGCCTAACATGGAGTGGGATTCTGGTCCAGGGTGTGGGGAGCCTCTGGATTATGTATCTGTCCCACCAGCACATCCTATTTCATTATTTGTTGAGGTTGACATCTCTCACTCTCACAGCTCCGATGGCTTTGAGTTTTCTGGGGTGGAGCATGTCCATTACTCCTGTGTTGGGCATGGCCTTCTACAACAGGCATGCAATGCCTCTGTGTAGGCAGTATGTGACTGCATTCAGCTGGGGTGTCTACAGCCAGGCAGCATATGACATATATTTGAGACCCTTTATCCTCTTGGTGAGGTACCTTTGAGGTCTTTCTAACTGCTGCAGGTGTTAGGTAAGGTACATCCCATATGAGGCATTGTACTAGATTATGGGTGTGATAAGAGAACAGTATAGGGGCACAATGACCTCTGTTGATGTAGATGTGAACCCTTTCCTGATACAGTGTCAAATGTAGACAGTCTTCCTAGCCACATTGGCAATGTGGGTGTCACATAACAGGTTACTGTCCACTTGTGTCCCTAGGTCCCTGGTTACTCCTTCCATACATAATGGTTTACCACCTATGTGGTAATTTGTGGTACCTTGTTTGGTATTTGGTGGGACATTCATACTGTCCAGTGTCTTCAGGACGGCTGGGTGGGGTTCCTGTGTGTGAGAGTGTGGTCTGTAGCATGCTACAGACTGTACAGCAGTCTTGCCTACAGTTAGTTGCACATGGGTGGACTCCAATGCCTTGTGCATTGTCAGTTACCTGGACGTATGGGTGTCTGTGCTGAATATGGATACTCACCCTCCTTTTATGTTTTGTTCCAGGTTTTGGGACCATGACACATGATATGTGGTATAACCTGGTAGTGCTGGTGTGCTGTCAGGAGGCTTGCAGTAGGTTTCTGTCACTGCACAGACATCGATGTTCTCCATACTGGGGATGGCCTTGGGAGCATGCATATTGGGGTTTACACATCTGGCATTGGTCAGCATTACCCTTATGTTTCTTTCCACTTATGTTTTCTAGGGTGGTGGGTCAGTCTTTTCAGCCTTGCCTCTATGGAGGTGGCAAAGGCCTTATCCAATATCCAGACACCCAGGGGTAACAGGTGCAAGCCATCCCAAGAACAGCTGCATGGCTTGTCAAGCATGACATCCCAAGCAGACAGACATTGGATCCCCTTGGAATGACACCAGTAAGTGTGCCACTTGCTATGACTGATCATTCCATGTTTGTACTGTGGCATTATTCTTGGTAAGGGTAGGATGCTGCAAATGGTGAGTGTCATACCGGCCTGGACTACATAATCAGAGAGCTCATCTATGTCTCTTTTCATGTAGTCTAGGGAGGTACATCTCAGGTCATTCACACCAGCATGGACTATGACTGCATCATATTTCTACTTGCTTTGGAGTGACCTGCATACTTCTGTTATGTGGCGTATTGTGGCAGCCTACAGGCAGATTACTGTACCCTTTCCCTTGTTCAGTCTGGTGTGCGGGACAGCAGTGTGTCTGACTATGGAGTCACCTATTACAACTGTATCAGGCATGTTGTTTCTCCTTCTGGCCTGTGACTGTTTGGCACACCAGCTTTGTGTACTATGTGTTGCATGTGCTATGTTTGGAGGTTGTTTGATTGGGTGTCTGCTTTAGAGGCCTCTGTTGGTGTGCTGTGTTTGTAATTTGTTCCTCCGGGAATGTTTTTCTGTGTTTATGTGTTTGGTTTGCAGTTGTGATAGGTCTATGTGGGACTGTGTTTGTGGTGTGTGTGGTTACCTTCTCCTCCTGACTAGTTTTGGGAGTACTGAGTTGAGGGAGCTCAGCCTCCAGTTTGGATAGATGGTTGCATCTCTCACATATATTTGTATTTCTTGGGTGGAGTTGTGTACTTGGGGCAGGTGTAACATTGCCTCAGGATTCACAGATTCAACTTGTTGTGGCTGGCCTTAGTGGATTGTATGTGTGGACAGATTTTATTGCCATACTACTGATCAGTGATTACTTCATTGTTTATGTTTGCTCTATCATATAGTAGCTTCCTCATTCTCTTGCATGGTTTGGTTATGGTTGGTGTCCACCATGCCAGATGCCTGCGTGTATGGCATTATGTCTTGTTTTAATTTAGGATTGCATAATCCAAGCATTCCTGGCAGTGTTCATGGAATGGCTGTATTTCAGGTTCTGAGGTGTGGCCCATATTTTGCATCTGCACAGGACCTTTAATGGATTCCACATCAGTTTGGAGGAGTGCAAATATTGCTTTACACATGTTTTCCACTGTGGTTTTCTGGCCAGGGACTGTGGTCAGGATTTGTATATCCAGTGTGATTACTCTATGGTCTGGTTTTACCAGTGAGAAATACACTTCTCGTCTTGCCATCCAGTACCCATGTTGCTGATTATCACATCCAGTATGCTTACCCCTCTTGTGGGAGTGGTATGTTGTTCCTGGGCCTTTTGGTTTATGGATTCTATGAACTTTTGTCCTACACTGTTGGAGCTAGTATAATGCTCCCAGTCTATGTCTGGGTATTTTCAGTCACCCAATATAATGTGGTTTGGAGGACTTGATATATTCATGTATTCCAGCATAGGCCAGGTGCAGTTCCTGGTGTTGGGACAGAAGTCTGTAGCAGGCTATAAACTGGGGGCAGTTTTAGCCACTGTTACTTGACCATGGCTAGTCCATGCTGCTTTTTGTTGTGGTACCAACATGAGGGTGTGGTTATCCTTGACAATTCTTGCTAGTCACCCTCCTTTTGTAGCTTGTTCCATGTTTTGAGGCTGTACAGCACAGTATGTGGTGTAACCTGGTAGTGTTAGGGTGCTGTTGTGAGCCTTGACTCAGTTTTCTGTTACAGCGCAGATATCAACATTCTCCATACTGGGTGAGTTTAGACTGCATGCATCTTGCTGTTTCGACTTATCCCTTATCTTATTCTTATCCCTTCTGATACCTATGGAGATAGGTTTGTGTTTTGAGCCTTACTTATTCAGGGCACACTGTGGGTAACAACAGCCTTTGCCAGTATCCATACGGCCTGCACTGATAGGTGCATGCCAGTCCTAGCAGGTGGAGCATCATGTCATGCTCAGCATGTCATCCCAGACTGGCACACATTGGATCCCCTTTGACTAACTGTGATACTTCAGTCAATTATTGCACTTGATCATCTCATTGTCATATTGCGGCATGATGCTTGGTGAGGGTAGGATGTTAGTCAGGGTCCTCAGGTGTGCATATATATACATGGTGTTACATTACTTAACACATAGCATTCATGCCTCAGGTGGTGCTGCAGGGCTGCCTCTGTCAGATGCGCATATTACACTTCCCTGTACATGTTTGAGAGGAGGTTGTGTCATGTTAGGCATCCCTGTTACTATATGAGTGAGTCAGAGAGGGGTATCATTCCCAGGGTTCCTACTGAGCCAGTGTATGTGCTATGCGTTGCCTCTTTGCCAAGGCCAGGGCATACTGGGCATGCCTCCTTCTGCCTACTGGGGCAAGCTCAGGTTGTTCCTCCTCCGAGTCACGCTCTGCCTGTGATGGCCTTGGCAATGGTGGGGGGCTGTTTGGCCCAGCCCTATGCTGGTCCTACTGCAGCTGTTTTCACAAGATCATATTATGGAGCATAGCACATACCATGACAATTTGGGTACATGTAGTTGGTGTGTACTGCAAGGCTCCACCAGATGTGTCCAGACACCGGAACCGTGACTTGAGCAGCCCAAACACACGCTCTATTACATTACGTGTTTGTGCGTGTGCCTCATTATGGCATTCCTGTTCAGGTGTGTGTGCGTTTCTGATGGGTGTCATCAACCACGGCTCCAGTGCATAACCTGCATCCCCCACTAGGTGTCCGTGCGGGATGTCCCCATTGGCAAATGTCTGGTATAGCTGTGTCAAATGCCAGATGTGGGAATCATGGTAGCTCCCAGGACAGCCAGCACACACATTCATTATTATGCCCTGGGCATCACACATGACCTGGCAGTTGATGGAGGGGAAGCCCTTGCGGTTGATGTATGCCCTACCCCACTCACCGGCTGGTGCTTTGATGTGTATGTGCGTGCAGTCTATTGCACCCACTACCTCAGGGTATTCCGCTATTTGCTGGAAGAGACGCATATTGCTGGCCAATACCTCATGGGCATTGGGGAAATATACATGATCACCGACATGTGCTGACATGGCATCCAGGAACTGGTGCAGTACCCTGGAGGCTGATGCCTGTGATATCCCCATCATATCACCAGTTGGTCTCTGGAAGGTACCTGTTGCTAGTATTCTTAGGCCAACACATACCTTGGTTTCCACTGGGATGGGTTCCCCTCTGTTGGTTCTGTGTGTGAGGCGTGGCCTGCACAGCTCCACTATTTGCTGCAGGAGGTCTCTGTCCACTCTATAGTGCTCTACTATCTCCAGCTCATGTAACCCGTGGTAGGTGACCCTGGGCCTGTACACTCTTCTCCATCTCCTCACTGTGGGTTGTCTGGCACCATGTGCATTGTCACCACCCTCAGCAAGTCGTCTATGTCTCATTATGACAGCTATGGCAGCCCCTAACATTTCTGCTCTGAGTTCAGCTTTTTCAGTTTTCACTTCTAATAACTTAACTCCTGTCTTGCAGTGTCTCTTGCGAGAAACATCCTGCACTGCTGTTTGCAGAGTTTTAAGTGCTGGGCCGGGCTACTATTCTGCCTGTGTAATTGCCTGCTTCTAATTGTTTTCACCTGCTAGCTCCAGCAGTATTCCCTGTTAGCTTCCTACTAAATCTGTTGCTTCCTTTTTCCTCTCTGTTTCCTCAGGATGGAGCCATGTGCAAACCTGCAGAAACACGCTCACAGTGGCTTACACGCACGCACACATGCTTACACAGTTCAGAATCTGCTTATTCGGATTAAAACGCATGCACACCCGCGCAAACAGTGTTAAACATCTCCCAACACGCTCCCACATGCTCAGTCTGCCTTACACGTGCGCACACTGCCTTACTCGCGCTTCATGGCGTGCACACGTGCGCATGCACACCCAGCAAGAAACTTTGGTGTAGGCAACAGTGTACACCTTCCATTTCTTGACTTTCTCATGCTTATTTAGTGGCACACCTCTTTCCATGATATCTGTCTGACATCTGTCATGTAACTCTGACCTCCAATGAACTGCATTTCTTTCTACCATTCCCCCCTGTGATGTCACCTATCTCCTACTCTGTTCCTCCCCCTTCTGTAACTCTTACACTACTCAGACTGTGCTCATTTGCTATGTGACAGTGGAATTCAGTATCCTAACACTCATTTGCATCAGATTGCCTACTAATGCT
This sequence comes from Protopterus annectens, assembly GCF_019279795.1. Taxonomy (NCBI): domain Eukaryota; kingdom Metazoa; phylum Chordata; order Ceratodontiformes; family Protopteridae; genus Protopterus; species Protopterus annectens. Next base: position 1,554,593,504 of record NC_056744.1, read on the forward strand.
TAGTTACATCTCTTAGACTCAGCTTCCCCCCTTAGCAACCACTACACAGTGGCCATGTTGGTTTTGGTCTGCTGGTCCCTGCATTGACATTCCATGTATTGCATAAAACCCACATTTGTGGGTTTATAACCTTCGTTTTTATGTTTTATACAGCGCAGCTCATTTGCGCGGGGCTGCGCTGGGTTTAAACATCGGCGATCGCCGAAAAAAACAAATTATATTTTTAAGATATTTGCATCAGGTTACCTTGCCAATGGCCACATATTTGGCCATTGGCCTGCTGCCTGACACATATGCACCCTTTATTTGGAGCTGACGTGGCTCCATTGCGGTTTTTGCTGAAACGTACTCAGTTGTCAACTGAGTACATTTCTGCAGCTAAAACGGCTCTTACACGGGCTGTTCTGGGCTTCCTGGATCACTAATCATCCTCATTTGCATGCTATTCAGCTGCAAGTGAGGTGATTAGCTTATCCACGCCCACTCTGTGTAAGAGCCATTTTAGCTTGTCTCTTACACGGACTTTGGGCCGTTCCTGGATCGCGAAAGCTGCATGGAATCTTACACTACTCTTAGACTCCGTGCAAGCCTTCGTGAATCCGGCCCTATATCTATATCTATCTATCTATCTATCTATCTATCTGTCTACATAAAAATCTATTTCATATTAAGTGTATATATGCATATATGGATGTAATAGCTATTAATGAATACTTATAAATGGGAATGCTGTTTTTCACTGTTTTTCTGCCTGCTGGCAGTTTGTGTGAGATCACGGTACAGCAGGGTCTGGGGATTTGCTCTTTCCCTTCTGCTGTAGTGGAATTTTAGAGTTGGTATATATAATTAGCAAGAATGTGGGGGTGCAAGGGGGTTTAACCCCTGCAAAAAAAACCCACCATTTTTCCTTTTTCTTGTTTTCAGTGTTCTGACTATTCGATCTTTTTTGATCTATGTTTTCTTTTAAAGCTCTTTTTGAGCATTTGCTCTTAGGTGAGCTATATATATGTATGTGTGCATGTGTGTGTGTGTGTGTGTGTGTGTGTGTGTGTGTGAATATGCACACACACATATATATAGACATACACATACACATATATACACACTACACATATAGATAGACACACACACACACACACACACACACACACACACACACACACACACACACACACACATACACACATACACAAACTCACACAAAATGATCATGTTGAACCTGTATTTACTGTTGTTAAGACTGAACTGAAAAGCACTGGACTTTAACTACTGATCTGAGATTGGTGAAATCCTGTGCAGCCAGTGATTATAACTCTTGATTGGTAGGTGGACAGTGCAGAGCTGATCTGGACAGCAGACCTTTGTTATAACCAAAGCCATCAATGCACATTTACAGTATGCCCCTAAGGCTAATTGCCCTTCATTTTCCCATGTAACACTAGTGGGAATCAAACCCCATACTGTTATTTCCACTGCATGTTCAAATATTGAGGGCAGTGATGTGCAAGTCTGAATTAATAGCCTCTTCTGGTCTTAGAAGGATCTGCTTTTTTTTTATGTTCCTGCCTATATGTTGAGGCTATCAAGAGTCCACTTCACAATCTCTCATCAAGGGACATCTGATAATGTAAGGCAGGGATATGAAACTCATAGCCCTTGTGCCTCAAGCAGTCCTCAAACCATCATAATTATAGATGTGGGAGGTGGCTACATTACTTTTCTAGCTACACTGCCTGCATTTTTTATGTCTTGGAGACTTTGGCCTTTGCCAGAGTTCTCTAATCCTCATACAGCATCTGGGTTATTTGAGTATGAGACCTTTAACATAATGTTTTTGTACTGTACTAGCTATGTTTGGAAGAGTCACTAGCACAGGTGAGTTTATTTTGAAAAAAAGCCAGACACAATTACGCATTGGACTCTTCAGACAGCTCTCATTCAATCAAGCAGTATCAGTCTAACAGCACAAGACACAGTATCAGTACCCATCACTGGATGCACAGTATCAGTATCATACATGGGATACACAGTATCAGTACCACATCACTGGATGCACAGTATCAGTATCATACATGGGATACACAGTATCAGTACCAGACCATTGGATACACAGTATCAGTATCACACATGGGATACACAGTATTAGTGCCACATCACTGGATACACAGTATCATACATGGGATACACAGTATCAGTATCACACATGGGATGCACAGTATCAGTACCACATCACTGGATACACAGTATCAGTATCATACACGGGATACACAGTATCAGTACCACATCACTGGATACACAGTATCATACATGGGGTACACAGTATCAATATCACACATTGGATACACAGTATCAGTACCACACATGAGATACACAGTATTAGTACCACATCACTGGATACACAGTTTCATACATGGGATACAGAGTATCAGTACCACATCACTGGATGCACAGTATCAGTATCACACATGGGATACACAGTATCAGTACCATATCACTGGATGCACAGTATCAGTTTCATACATAGGATACACAGTATCAGTACCACATCACTGGATGCACAGTATCAGTATCATACATGGGATACACAGTATCAGTACCACATCATTGGATACACAGTATCAGTATCACACATGGGATACACAGTATTAGTGCCACATCACTGGATACACAGTATCATACATAGGATACACAGTACCAGCACCACATCACTGGATGCACAGTATCAGTATCATACATGGGATACACAGTATCAGTACCACATCACTGGATACACAGTATCATACACAGGATACACAGTATCAGTACCACATCACTGGATGCATGGTATCAGTATCATACATGGGAATACACAGTATCAGTACCACATCACTGGATACACAGTATCAGTATCAAGTATCATACATGGGATACACAGTATCAGTACCACATCATTGGATACACAGTATCACTGCACAGGATATTATAATGTCTGTATCACAGTACAGGATCCACAAATCCAGTATTACACCACTGGAACAGTCTTATACCAAAAAGCGTACAAGATATTTCCAAACTTAAATCTTTCAGCTGAGTAGTTATACAAAATTTCCCTTCTAACTTTAACTGCTATTGCAGTAGGATTATCACTGTCCTTCTGTTGCACATCACAACATTATTCTCCTTAACAGATTTCATCAATACTACCTGGTCCATATAAGAAAAAGAAATGGAGTGGCCCCTATTTTTTTATTATTGTTATAATTGCAACATACCCGTACATTTATTTTTCGAATTCTGATGTCTATAATTTATGTTTATAGTTTAAATTTAAGACTGTTAATTGTATACATTGTTGGATGCATATGTAAATCTTGATCTGCCTACATGTGTAGCTTTGAAGGTACTAAAGCAATGAAAGATTTCAAAGGGAAAAGAGAAAGACTAGAAAATCCATCCAGACCAATGGAAAAAGCAAGTAGGTAAACCAAAATGCTATAACCAGTCTACTCGCTATATTATAAGCCTAGCACTTGTTCTCAAAACTTCTCTTCTAAGTAAGCTCTCTCAAACTAAAGTAAGCACTACATCCACCTACCACCCCTGTGAATACCCACTTCCCTTAAAGGCACAGCACTCTCTTATAATATTCTAGCATGTCAAGTGGTAGATTACTAGCATCTTCTCCTGTTCAGCTGGTTAATCTGGGAATCTTGAGACAATGCTACAATTGTCTCATGTACACAGACAACCCTCTCCTCCTCCCAACAAACACAAATACATGTGAGAGATGCAACTATATAGCCAAACTGGAGGCTGAACTCTCTCAACTCAGGACTGGCAAGACCAGACAGGAGGAGAAGGTAACCACACACACAACAAACCCAGTCACACATAGACCTACCCCAACTGCAAATCAAACACATAATAACACAAAGACATACTTGGAGGCTCTAATAAAAAACTTACCAAAACAACAGAGGCTCCCAAAGCAGACACCCAAAAATCCACACCTCAAAACATAACACATGCAGCACATACTTCAATAAATCAGTGTGTCAATCAATCACAGCACTTAAGGCCAAACACTATGCCTGATACACTAGTGATAGGTGACTCTATAGTCAGACACACTGATGTTCCACTTACCAGGCTGAACAAGGAGAGGATAACGGTGAGCTGCCTATCGGGGGCTAGGATCCACCATATAACACACGCACTCAGGTCACTCAAAAGCATGTACAAATATGACTCCGTCATTGTCCATGCCGGCGTGAATGACCTGAGATGTACCTCCCTGGACTACATGAAAAGAGACATAGAGGAGCTCTCTGATTATGTAGCCCAGGCTGGTATGACCCTGACCCTGAGCAGCATCTTGCCCTCACCAAGAATGATGCCACAATACAAAGACAAGATGATCAGCTTTAATAATTGGCTCAATTACTGGTGTCATTCTAGGGGGATCCAATGTCTGTCTGCTTGGGATGACATGCTGGACAAGCCACGCTGCTTCGCAAGGGATGGCTTGCACCTGTCACCACTGGGCTTCCGGATATTGGCTAAGGCTCTTGCCACCCCCATAGTGCCTTTTTTAGGCAAGGCTCAAAAGACAAACCCACCTCCTTAGAAAACAAAAATGGAAAAAAATTAAGGGTAATGCTGCTCAACACCAGAAGTCTAAATCTCAAGATGCAGGCTCTCGAAGCACTTCTCAGTATGGAGAACATCGATGTCTGCGCAGTAACTGAAACCTGGTTCAAGGCTCCTGAGAGCATCCCAGCGCTACCAGGCTTTACCTCGTATCATGCTTTTCGGCCCCAAAACCTGGGCCGAACCATAAAGGGAGGGGGAGTGTCCATATTCATCCAGGATACCCACACCTCCAGGTTAGTGGCAACTCATGAAGCATCGGAGACCATCCAGGTGCAACTAACCATAGGCAAAACTGCTATACAACTGGTTGCATGTTACAGACCACCCTCCCAATCTCAAGAACCCCATTCTGCCTTCCTGAAGACATTGAAGGATATGAATGTCTCACCAAATACCATCATATTGGGAGACTTCAACTACCCTAACATAGACTGGGTGCACTATTCTAGCCCTAACACCCTAGCCCAAAGGTTCCTGGAATTCATAAACTCAAATGCAATGGAACAGCTAGTCACCTCTCCCACAAGGGGAGATAATATACTAGACCTGAACATCACAAACATGGGGACAAAATGCTCCACACCGGAAGTATTCCCCTCACTAGTGAGATCTGACCACAAACTAATCACCCTGGATATACATATTCCACCTCCACCCCCAGCACAAAAAACTACAGTGAAAAACTTCTCAAAAGCCGACTTTACACTTCTTAAGACTGAGATGGTATCCTTTAAGCCCACTGGGCCAGTGGAAACCACATCCCACAATGCTGAATCCTTCACAAATGCTTTCTACGGACATCTCCAAGAATGCATGGATCGTGCAATCCCAAATAAAACCAAGACCCTGTCCTGTCTGGTGTACCCCAGCCATAAACAAATTGTATAACAAAAGAAGGAAGCTACTGCAAGACAGAGCAAAATCCCATAAAGGTAAGGCATCTCTGATCAGCACTAGTAGAAAGCTACGTTCTCTCATAAAAACATCCAAGGCCAACTTTGAGAGAAAAATCACCAAGGACACTAAAGATAACCACAAGGCATTCTTCAGTTATGTTAGAAACCTGGGCAGAAACCCTCAGATATGCTCAGAGTTAGTACACAACGACAAAAAATTCACCGAACCCACAGATATTGCCAACATTCTGGGAGACAGGTTCAGTGCAAATTTCTCCCCTCCCTCACCCCCAAAAGAAGAAATACTTATCCCAGCTGAATGTAACCTCCCTGTCATCTCAGATGTCCAGGTGAGATCCGCCCTCAGCAAAGCAAAAAACACAGCATCAATGGGACCTGATGGTATCCCCGGTTGCGTGATACGTGAACTCCAAGAGGAGCTAAACCCGCATATAAAAATGCTATTTAACCTTAGCCTTACTACAGGATATGTACCTGAACACTGGCGTACAGCAACAGTAGTCTCACTCCACAAAGGAGGCACCGCTACAGACCCTGGGAACTACCGCCCCATAAGCTTAACCAGCCTGGTCTGCAAAGCTATGGAAAGAATCATTATGGAACTCATAAACAGCGACATTGGGGACCTACAGACACTTGATCCCACCCAGTTCGGCTTTGTAAAGGGCAGATCCTGCCTTTTGAACCTGGTTGACTTTTTCAAAACAGTCACTAGAGCCATTGATGAGGGCAAAGCAGTCCATACAGCCTACCTGGACTTGGCTAAAGCCTTCGACACAATACCCCACTCAAGCATCATAGACAAGCTCAACAGCTTAAATGTAAATCCATATGTCACAAGATGGGTTGCAAACTGGCTAAAGAACAGAACCCATAAAGTCAAAATTGCGGGAGCCATGTCAGACTCAAAGCCAGTCACAAGTGGTGTCCCACAGGGCTCTGTCCTGGGACCCCTCTTGTTCGGCATTTACTTCTCAGATGTGAAAGCAAACATGGGAGGGTTGTGGCTGACAAAGTTTGCAGATGACTGCAAACTAGGCGCCATAGTCGATACACCAGCTGACACATACATCCTACAGAAAGGCCTCACCGAAACGGACAACTGGTGCCGGAATCATGGCCTTAAACTGAATGCCAAGAAATGTATAGTCATCCCCTTTGGGAAAAACAAAGTACCCACAAATTATCACATAGACAGTAACCCACTGAGTAAGGGAAAAGTAATCAGAGACCTGGGGACCCAAGTCAATAGTGACCTCTCATTTGACACCCACATTGCCAAAGTGGTTAGAAAGACTTTCTACCTTGCCCACCTTATCATGAAGGGATTCACATCCAGATCAAAGGAGGTCATTGTACCCCTATACTCCTCCCTTATCAGGCCCATGATTGAGTACAATGCCCCATTTGGTATGTACCTCACCCGGCACTTACAACAGCTGGAGAGACCCCAGAAGTACCTCACCAAGAGAATCAAGGGTCTCCAACATATGTCATATGCTGCCAGGCTAAAGAAACTCCAGCTCTATTCAGTAGCATACTGCCTGCTCAGAGGTGATCTGTGCCTGACGTACAAGGCCATGTCCAATCAGGAATTGATGGACATGCTTCACCTCAAAAAATCCAAATCCATTAGAACCACGAGAGCTAAAGATTTAAACCTCAGCACAAATATGAATGGGACATGCTGGAGGGACAGATTCATAACTCAGAGGCTTCCCATACTCTGGAACAGAATCCCAGTTCATGTTAGGCAGAGCCCCTCACTGACTCTTTTCAAGAGAAATCTTGACGAGTGGATGGGAGATCGTAGGTTTACCCCGGGGGTTATCCCTGTGTCACTACTAGACAGAGGCACAGTAAACTAATTTTAATAAGTAAGGGGGTCTTCAATGTGTCACTACTAGACAGAGGCACAGTATTCTAAATCTATTCTGTACACTTTATTACCACTACATGGGGTAGCGAAAGCCACATCACTAGGGCTAGGCTTATAAATGCCCCAGGGCAGATAGTCTAGTACTAAACTATGAAACTATGAAACTGTAATGTATTGTTATATTGACAATCCCCAAAGGAGACAGAAAAGCTTATTAAGGAGAGGCTATTCTTGATGTATACTAGCAGTATCAGATAAATTTTATCTTGCACCAAAAAAGAAACCTGTTTTATCAGAATTTCATAACTTTTGTCAGACCTTCTTATTTTCGGTTACTTTGCCTACTTACTGTTGTAATGAACTATCAGTCTCATCCACTTCTTAACTGAATTTTCAGATAAAAATAGCCAATATGTATCTGTATTGCTTAAAACTTTAAGATCTTCAAATACCTGAAAAATTAAGACCATTTAGACAGTATTGCATAATGAAAGACTACACGGTGAGCAGCAGTTTTTCAAAACATAATCCTTTCTACAAGAAATGATACAAATTAAGCTAGTTCTTCGAGAGACTCAACTTAAAAAAAAAAAAAAAAAAAAAACAAAGATCACATTTTTAGAGGAAAAGGCCAATTAACAGAACAAAATGGCTCACTAAATATAGTAAATCTAGCTGACAGCTTAAAAGCAGTATAGTTTAATTGTAATCTGATGTGATGTATCTATTTGTGCAGAAGTTCATTCACTCATTGTAAGAGAAACATAAAAAGCTTGTTTGTAACACAGCTCAAAAATAAACAGAAGATAGCTAGAAAAATGTGACATCCTTTTCAGAGATATAAAAGGAACATTCCATGACCTTAGAGTTGTGATAAAATGAAGAAATCATTACATTAAAGGAACTATTTATTTCAGTGCCAAACATATTATATTATAGTTCTTGCTGATGCTACAACACACTGCATAACAAAAATATGCACCACTGTGACACCAATGTTTTCTTCAACTGTAATGTCAATTTGTTATTGAAATCCATAATTATTCTGATACCATATTTTATGGGAATACCTCCCACTTCATCAGACCATAAAAAAACATAAAATTACTGCTTCCTTTTATAAGAAGCAAGTTACTTAACAATCACTATTTAAGTAATGAGCATACACTTATCTTAAAGATGTATCCCACTATCTACCATTCACTATGTATTGCAGATACCTTGTGCTGGCCACCAACATTGAGCCATTTCTCTAACAATATTTTAAACTGCAATCTCAATGAATATCGGCTAACACTATCAATTTAGGCTCATTATTAAATGTTTTGTGATTTATACATAAAATATTTTTACGTAAAACATTTTTATATACATAAAAACTTACATATGTATATAATACTTATACTTAATATTTTAATAACCACTATATAAGAAGTGAACTTAAGATAGTTTAGAACAAGTGGAATGGCTGCTATGTATCTTACTTATCAGGAGTGAGATACATACCCTAAAAAAAATTACATATACTAAACTTTCAATAGACATAATTCAACCTCAGATGATTCACATCACCAGTATAAATTGCCTTAGTTATTTAATTTTTGGTTGATTATCTATCACTGGCACAATTTAATATAACTTCTGAAGTACAGTTCCTAATGACATATCTTTAGTGGTTGTGCGTTGACACCATTTCTCTCAAGTCCAGGGTTGAAGAATGGATACATTTTCTCAGTAAAGGTGTCAGTGAATGTGTAGATATGAGTCATGTTATCAGCATTGTAAAATGACACCTGTCCCTTTTCATAATTCAGATACACACCAATCTTCCAAGGTTTCACAGGCAGACTGAGATCTTGGGGTTCAAATTCAAGGGCCTTGTATTCATCTCCATTTTCAAGACGCAGAATCCAGTAACCTTGCTCAGGGTTGCGAATTACTGAACCACTCCTACTGGCTGATTCTCTTGTTACACCCACGTTCCAATCAGTCTTTGCTCCCACTTCCACTTCCCAGTAATGTCTTCCTGCTATAAAGCCTTCAGATCCCAGTACACTGACAATTTGTGTAAACATTCCTGGGTTATTAGTGAACCGCTGTATTTCATTGCTGTCTCTTACACTAGTAAGGTCTTCAGAGATAATTAAACATGGCTGAGCAGTGTTAATGTCTAGTGTCACCGGTGACAAACCTGCAATGAGAATATAGTTTTAGAAATAGAAAACACAGACATCTGCAAAACTATGACATTGGGTCTACTGAATGTTGTTAGTTGTGTATGTGTTTAATATGGAATGTAGAATGTAAGTTCAAGTGGTATAGAATATAAGTGCATGAAATGTGAAATGTGAGCATTAACCATTCTGGAATGTACAAGTGACAAATCTAGAACATATAATATAGGACTAAGTGTACTTCCTACCAATGTGCATCAACTGGTGTACGAGTGTGCCAGGTAACACAGAATGAAGGCATCAGTCAGAATGAAATGAGCCTGACAGTTGTTATGAAAGGTGGGCATAAGCTGTTGAGGAATGGCTCATTGTACAAGTTAAATAGGAATGTGTGAGTCAGCTATTGCAAGGTGAAAGGTGCCAGCTGACAGAATGTCAAAATGGAAGGAATGTATCAGTATGTGTGAACCAGCCAGCATAGAATGACTCAATGTAGTATTCCCAAAATGTGTGTATGCACTGTCACAGAATGTGTGCATCAGTCAGAATGGAATGCATGTGTCCACAAATATGGAATGTGCACAGTGCATGAACTGTCAAAGAATGTGTGCATTAGTCAGAATGGAATGCATGTGTCCACAAATATGGAAAGTGTACAGTGCACGAACCCTCACAGAATGTGTGCATCAGTCAGAATGGAATGCATGTGTCCACAAATATGGAATGTGTACAGTGCATGAACTGTCACAGAATGTGTGCATCAGTCAGAATGGAATGCATGTGTCCACATATATGGAATGTGTACAGAGCATGAACTGTCACAGAATGTGTGCATTAGTCAGAATGGAATGCATGTGTCCACAAATATGGAATGTGTACAGTGCATGAACTGTCACATAATGTGTGCATCAGTCAGAATGGAATGCATGTGTCCACATATATGGAATGTGTACAGTGCATGAACTGTCACAGAATGTGTGCATCAGTCAGAATGGAATGCATGTGTCCACATATATGGAATGTGTACAGTGCATGAACTGTCACAGAATGTGTGCATCAGTCAGAATGGAATGCATGTGTCCACATATATGGAATGTGTACAGAGCATGAACTGTAACAGAATGTGTGCATTAGTCAGAATGGAATGCATGTGTCCACAAATATGGACTGTGACCAGTGCATGAACTGTCACAGAATGTGTGCATCAGTCAGAATGGAATGCATGTCTCCGTTAATATGAAATGTGTGCATTAACTGCCATGGACTGACTCAGTGGATCAGGTAACATGGAATATATGGGTCAAAAATCTCAAAGTGTGTGCATGAACTATCACAGAATGCATACATAAGTCAGAATGGAATGCATGTGTCCACAAATATGGAATGTGACCAGTGCATGAACTGTCACAGAATGTGTGCATCAGTCAGAATGGAATGCATGTGTCCACATATATGGAATGTGTACAGTGCATGAACTGTCACAGAATGTGTGCATCAGTCAGAATGGAATGCATGTGTCTACATATATGGAATGTGTACAGAGCATGAACTGTAACAGAATGTGTGCATTAGTCAGAATGGAATGCATGTGTTCGTTAATATGAAATGTTTGCATCAACCGCCATGGACCGACTCAGTGGATGAGTTAACATGAAATGTATGGGTCAAGAATCTCAAAGTGTGTGCACGAACTATCACAGAATGTGTACATCAGTCAGAATGGAATAAATATGTCCTTTAATATGGAATGTGCGCATCAACCAATGCAAAATTACTCAATGTATAAGTTAACACAGAATGTATAGGTCAAGTCTTACAAAGTGAGTGGTGCAAACGAACACAAAATGTGTGATTCAGTCAGAATGGAATGCGTGTATCCATTAATATGAAATGTGTGCATCAGCCACCACTGAGTGACTCTTTGTATCTGTTAACATGGAATGTGTAAGTCAAGTCTTGCAAAGTGAGTGCTGACAAAATCTGTGCACCAGTTAAAATGGAATGTATAGGTTTAAAGGTACTTACTAGGCTGTCAATATGTAAGGATCATAAGAAGCCTAGCTATACATTCCCCTAGTAATCTTTTAGACCTTTTATTGTGTGTATGAATAACCCAGAGGCAGCAGAACAGATATGTTGGGGCACTTACTTGTTGTCCCTGTTTGTGAGGATCATGGGTGCTAAACCAAGGGTGAATTTATGGTTTCCCATCTAGTTGTCTAAATTACATTTGAACAGAGTAAGAGAAGAACTTCACCTTACATTGAGTGGAAGATGGAAGAGCTTTGAACCCTGCACCCTTGCCACAGGAAGCCTCAGCATTAACCAGATGCATGCGTCAGTTAAAATGGAATGTGTACATCAGCCAGTGTTGAATGGCTCAATATATCAGTTACCATGAAATGTGTTGGTCAAGAATCGCACAGTATGTGAGATGATACAGAATGTGTGCATCAGTGAGAATAGCTTGTTTGTGCCAGTTAATATGCAATGTGTGGGATGTGTGAAAGTTAGCCATATATTTATATTTTGCTAAAGTTTAGGATAGTGGGGGTCATGGTTACTACTGACCATTTTTAAACATGGCCTTGGCCATAGGTACAACACAAATGCATAATATACTGACTAAAAGGCAGAATTACTAAAGAACAATGTAAGCAAGTTAAGTAAAAACACATCTATTTACAGTTTATACATAAAGCACCATTTTTAAAACATGACATGGCACTGACTTACAAAGAGTGTATGTCTGTTATAACTAGGTGATTAACTGGCCAAGCCAGCAGTTTTTCATGGGCTACCAGGGAGTTGAACTCCAACCAGTTATTTCACATTTTTAACACGTTTAGCATATATTCGGTTACAAACACACACTACAGTTTAAAAATCCAGTTGGTTTACACTCATTTGTGAATATATTACTCTGCATACTTTCAACAGAAACATGACAATGCTTTGTATTAAATAAATAAACTAGGAGCATGATTACCAGGAAATCATGAACTTGTTTTGATTGTAGTGTATAGTCAAATAATATCTGCAAATGTCATGGATTTATATTTACAAAGGCTAGTGTGCATTTCATATGAAAGCAATACCTGTGGGCAGGTATGTTCTAACACATAGGATACAGAAGAGAGGTAGTGCTTGCAGGGGGTCAGAATAAGTGCAAGGCATTTAGAAGTACCAAGTGAAAAAGAAGGGTAATGTTGGAAAGGGAGACGAGGATGAAACAGCAATAAGATTATTGATTATGTTTCTGTGTGCCCTGTGACAGGTATGTTTTGAATCTTCTGAAGGTCAGTTTACAGTAGGGTATACATGAAGAAAATGGTTTAGAACATTTTGTTCTACTAAACTACAAAATACAGGTAATCGCATTTGTTGTTTAGGTAATTTCTTAGTCTAGAACAGAGGACAGAAAGTGGACGCATGACACACATTTGGTTTATTCCTTTAAATTGTTTGTATATATTTGAATAAGCTAATGATTAATGTTTAGATTACATTTTGACTTGGTTGTTAGAAGGGGATAGACTTTAGACAGGCAAGCTCTAGCCATCCCAAGCTATGAATTCAAACAGACTGCAGAGAGGATAATCCAAAGCTTACCTAAACAATCCTATCTTAGTTTGTGATTTACTGTGGAGTTGACTGGTAACAGAAGTTTTATTTAAATTTATATTTTATTTTTCACCACTGGTTTTCACTGTTTGTAGGAAGGAAGGGAGGCATAGCTTGAAGGCAAGAAGATTTACTGTGATTTATATTTTGTTGTTTTACCTTTAATTTTCACTGTTGGTTGTTAGAAAGGGACAGGTTTTAGACAGGCAAACTCTAGCCATCCCAAGGGGTTTAATCAGCTATAAATTCACACAAACTGCACACAGGACAATCTAGAGCTTATCTAAACAATCCTATCTTGGTTTGTGATTTATTGATCTTTACTGTTAAAAAGAAGCGCAATTACGAGCGATAGTGAACAGACGCTACTGTGAGCGATGTAAAGGAATTACAGCTTATATCCGACTTTCAGAATTTGTGCGGACAGAACAACTCTACTGTACTTACTTTAGTATTTAGTTGTATATTACTTGTGTGATTTTTCCTCACAGAATTTGATTTAAGTTCTCTTGTGGTAACTGATTTTGATTATTCTTTTCTTTTATAGTTTTTTATTCTTTTGAAGCTGAACATGGATTCCTTAAATTAGTATACCTTTAATGATTTGCTAAAGCATAAATATCTTGTACAGTGCAATAAATGCTATGCATATTTAAAAGCAACACCTGATAACACCGATGATCTGTGTTCCTCGTGTCAAAAGTTGGATGATTTGCTTACCATTATTAGAAATAAATCTAGACGTACTGATGATGATTGCACTTTTGCAGGTGGCATGGTGCACCGTTGCTATGCATATTAATGACTGGACTGGTGAGATAAATAGTGTTAGGCAAAGATCAAATGAAACACCTTTAGGAAATGATGTGTCTATTGTCTGTAAAAATCATTCAACCCCAATGAAACAAGATGATGCCCCCTGACAACATTGGAATTTTGGATGCAATATTCAGCAATCTGAGGATTCAGGGTGTTTAGAAGGAAACAAAAAAGAAAGAAAGAAAGAAGTTCACAACAAATAACAAGGAAGAAAAAGAAACTGATAAATGTCTGTAAAGTAAGGAGAAAACATAGTAAAAACTGCACACTGCTTTGTTATGTAACACACGGATTACAGGGAATAACATTTTTCTATCAGAAAACCTTCAGTCTACAGAAAAGGCATCATTTTTTTCCAAAAGAGAAGGTAGAAAAAATAGGCAAGGGGAAGGTGAAAAGGAAGAATATTACTGTAAGAAAAAAAAAGAGAAAAACAGATGTTGACTACATAGCTCAAGCTGTGGATGTAGAAAGCCAGTCGGATGAGAACAGTATGCTTGCAAATTTAATATGCAATGAAAACAGTGGGATTAATACGACTAATGGCAATGAAGATCATTCCTTTGTAACAATTGATAGAGCAGATATTACTGTATTAGAAGCTGAAGATTCTTCAGAGCTGGTCAGAAAAGATATTCCTGTAATTGGTTCTGTTATTAGAGGAACTGACACTTAAGTATACAGATAAGATAACGAATACTGAATAGTGTTATGCTTGCCAGGAGCTAAAATAGAAGATGTGAGACAAGCCTTGGAATGCCTTTATGTATGGAAGAATGGATCTGTTTTTATTCATGTCAGTACAAATGATCGCATCTACAAGGACTCTCTGACTAAACTTACTTCTAGGGAACGTACAGCCCTCTTGCATAGTATAGCTTGTACTGGTGTTAGGACATTTTTCACAAATCACATATAGAAAGGATCGTCAGGTCACCATGAATGAGAAGATTTTTTGCGTAAATATCTACATGGAAAAAAATTTCCCCTTTTAAAAAATGGAAGCGTGTAAGAACATCCAAGCCTAGTTTTGGGCACACGTATTCAGACATGATGGTGTGCATTTCTCAAGATCAGGGAAGAGGGAAGAGAATTTTTGTAGCAGATATTTTGCAATCACTTGACAAACACTAAGTAGGAATTTGCCAGGTTGACAATTTAGCAGTTCATAGATAACATGTTATGCATCTTTGATGGTTGTTAATGCTAGAAGCGTTAATAATACATTTTTATTAGAAAATTTGCTATGTTTCCACAAGACTGATGTTGTTATTGTTTGTGAAACATGGTTAAAGAGCAATGACTTAGAACCAGTTCTGTCAGGGTATAAATGTTTTTACTATAACAGACTTTCTAACAAAACATCCGGTGGAGGTGTTATGATAGAGATTAAAGATAGTTATGGGACCTGTGATTATTACATGCTCAGTGATACAGGGATTAAAAATAGTTATGAGACCTGTGATTATTACATGCTCAGTGATACAGGGATTAAAGATAGTTATGAGACCTGTGATTATTACATGTTCAGTGATAACACTAATACTATAGATTGTGTAACTGTGACAATAAAGACAACCCTGGAACATTTAACAATTGTTGGAGTATATAGACCACCAAAGTCAAGTGCTGATGACCTAAAGGAATTCATACATTTCTTGCATGAAACACAAGAGAGGAGAATACCATTAGCTGTGGACTTAAATTTACCAGAAACAGACTGGAATAATATTGATCCAACAACATTAGTACGGAAATTATTCACAACATATGTTTAGGAGCAACAATTGCTTCAGATTGTAAAAAAAAAAAAAAAAAAACTTAAAGGGGAATAGAACACAGTAGACATTGTTTGTGTTCCTAAAGAAATTACTGTTACTTCAAGTCAAGTTTTACCACCACTGATGCACAGTAATCATAGTGTTATAAAGGGTAATTTGTTTCTAGTTAATTTTGCCAAACTGAAATATAAACCAATGCATGGAAGATTAATTACAGATTATATGGAAGCAAAGCAGCCACTATATAAAACTAACTGGAGTGATGAGTTCAGTGAAAAAACGGCAGATGGAATATGGAAATGCTTGAAAGAAAATTTGTTTGAGTGCAAAAAACAAAAAAAAATGTTTAACATCAGGATCTGGCCATACAACATCAGGGGGGATAGATTTCCATAAAAACAAGATACCTGATTAAGGAGAGAGAAACAAATAAAAGAAATGGAACAGAGGTCGACCTACAACTTTAAAAACTGAAAGAAACAAGCTGGTTAAACAAATAAAGCATAGTGTGAGACAAGATCAAGAACAATTTGAAGAAAAGTTATATAAAAATATTGAGCATAATAGGAAATCATTTAAGATGTGGAATGAGTAAAGACATACAAATTGATAAACTGTATGCAGATTCTTACATTTATTCTCAGATACAACAGATTATAAATATGTTTACAAAATCTTATGCAAAACAATTTGACTCCACAAAGGAGGTGATAAGTTGTCCTACTGACATCCAGGTAACCTCAGATACTGGAATCAAATTAGATTATATTGAAAAAGAACTGCACAAACTGGATCCAAACAAAGCACAGTGAGGAGACGGAATTAGTAATAATGACCTTTAAACACTTCAGCAAGAACTTACAGTACCATTATATCTATTATTTACTAAGATGTATAAATATAGGGAGATTCTTCAAAACTGGAGACATGAGCTTATTAAACCTGTCACTCATCAGCCTCTTGTCCACAAAGTCACATTTGCCCGTGTCTTGTAGGTATTTTTTTTCCCCTGGGAAACTATTTTTTTCCTCAGTATCTTCTACATACAGTAACTTTTCCTGCTATAAAGGTTAGATTTATGGGTCTGTAACCCCCGAGACAAGCTCTAGCCCTCCCTTTGCTGGCTGATACTAAGGACATGTTCCAACCTTTCCAAACCTTTCTGCTGCTGACCAGTGGGTTGAAGTGGTCTATCAAAAGATGAAGTTCATCTACCAAGTTCTTTAGGGTCTTGATGGGTATGCTGTCTGGATCCCTTGTCAAGTTCTCCCTTAATTCCTCAAGTTTCATTTCTATAAACTTTTTTTGGTATGTGACTCTCAAATGCCATCATCCTCTTTCTTGTTCCTCCTACAATCTAGTTTTCTTCCTTCTCTTTTGCGAACACAAAAGTAAAAAAGTAATTGAGAATTTCTGCCATTTCCTTTATCATTACTGTATTCCTTCCCCTTCTTGGCCAATCCCTGCAATTCCCTCCTTGACCATCGTTCCTTCCTGTATGAGTTTAATGAATCCTTTCTTCCAGCTTCTTTTTCTATTGTAGCTCAGATGTGTCACTGCCTTTTTGCTACCTCTGTAGCCTTTTTCAAGCTCCCTCATATTACTCCCTACACTTCTTTCCTCTCATTTTTAACTCATGACTTGCCCTTTCCATTGTACGGCCTGTGTCCTCAACCTTCCTGATGAGCCATGCTGGATTTTTTTCTTCTCACCATTTTTTTAATTTCTGGGTCCATTCTTCATAGTCACCTATAGGCTTCCTTCTGTTATTACCCCCCCCCCCCCAGCTACCTATTCCCTGTACTTCTCTCCAGTTTCCTTTTCAGTCACAAAAGGTTACCCTGATTTAATGTTCTCCACTGTTCTGCAGTCCCATACATTGGTTTTATTTATTTGCCTGTTATCTCCCTTCCGCATGATGAGCCAAACAAACACATGGTCACTGATGGCTTTTATGCCTAGGTTCCATCTTACCCTCACCTTTCCAGCAAAATTTCAACTATTTTAACCCTCCTAGACTAGATGAATAAATCTTACCTGGTATCATATCTTTACTGTTTCGTTTGGATTCCCTGATTTACTTGGAGGAATGCACCAGTATTAATGTGGTAAAGTCCAGTCTGCCAAAATAACAGTTTTCTTTTTTTCTAACACAAGACCTTTCTTTTTCATAAACAACATTATTAATAATTACCCATTTTAACTTTTTGACAAGAAAAATGTAAATAAACATTTTAACACATTCTTATTTTACATATTTGCTTTTTGTCTTCTGTATTACACTTTATAATGATACTTTTCTCAGTCTCATTTATCTATTTCCTGCCAGCAGTCCACTTCTATTCTTCTTCCTGTAGATTAGTTTGTATGTGCTGTTTCCACCAATGCCATTTGCATCTATTTTACTCCCTTACTCCCTGTTACAAAGATCTAGCTTCATTTACCTGCATTTCTTTCTAAAATGCTGACTTCATTTTCTGATGATAGTTTAGTTTCTGACTTCCATTTTCTAGTGATTGCATTTTTGCCTGCCAGCATCAGTAAACTCTACATAGCCACACTATGCCTTGGCATGTCTGAACTCCATCTTAAATAAATCATGTACTTATTTGTGGTTACTTGTTTACCCCAATATTTGTAAAAGGACATTTTGTAGATTTTGTTTTAAATCTGTGAAATCTGAACACTCACAAAAAACATGTTCTCCATTTCCTCTCTTTCCATTCATTTCTTTAACAATATCCACTTTGAGAAGCATTTTGTGAAGTCTGCTTGGAGCATAGAAATACTTGGACAGACACTTCCATGTGAATATTTTTAAACCTGTGGATTTTGTTGCACGTGTATGCAGTCTGCAGCTATTTTCTGTTGTTCTATTGTAATTTGTCTCTTCTCTCCTCCCAGTCCCTCCCTAATGCTTGAGACTGACTTTTGCAATTATTATGACACAGTTTATTTGCCCTACAGACTATTCCTTTTTAGTAGCAGTCTCTGTTCTTGGTTCCACCATATACTTTACCAAAGCTGGCATTTCAGTACGTGCTTCTTTGTCATTCTTTTTCTCTTTGCCTGTTCTCTCATATCAATCCTTGATAATGTAGGCAATTTCTGGTGCGCTGCTTAAAACAATGTTTGATTCTGAACATTGTAACCTTTCTCACCTGGATTTACTCTTCCCAGAACCTTGATTTTTTTAGTTTGTTTTTTTTTTTTTTTATCCCCATTTGCTTTCAGTCTCTTCTTGACTAATCTTGTATTTAATTGCAGATATCTCAATAGGCAGGATTTCCTTTCTCCAGCTTCTCACTTGTTTATTTATTAAAATATTTTCTGAAACTTTATAAATGCAATGTCTATAAAGTTATTAGCATTTTTATCAAGTGCTTGCATCCAACAGACTATTTTCTGAGCTATCATCTTTTTCATTTGGATCTATAACTTTCTGCCTCTGTTAGATATGTGTCTCATATTGTGTGGTTATAAAATAATCCCTCAAGTCTGGCAATTCTAACCACTTTGTTCCAATGGAATAATAAGCATACCTGATGCTTGCAATTTTCCCTTCCCATATAAACTCCTTCAGGTCGTTGGAGTCCATAACAATGGTGGATTTAGGCAATGGCCCAGTTGTGTCCACACCTTTTCCCATCACCCACTTTACAGTAAAACAAAAAAACAAAACAAAACAATAAACATTTCTTTGCTGAAATCAGAAAAGTTAGTGACAAAGAGCTACACTGTTGAGAGACTATAGGTTCATAGGTTCATAGACTACTCTTTGTACTTACCTTATTTGGGAGTACAGTTTTATCAACCCATAACAGCTGGAAAAGCTTTTTTTTTTTGCATTTAATGGTCATAAGTCATGAAGGGAGACAACCAACTGGAGGAGCACCTCAGGGTCTTAGAATGATCAGGTCATCTGATCACCCTAATGAGATCTTGAATAGCTTCTCCACTTGCATCTTCCAGCATGCCTGAGAAAGTGCATGCAATGGAGATGAAGAGGAGCAGCTACACCGTGAGCCACTGACACTGATAAGTTTCTTAATCTGTTTATTTCACATCCTGATAGTGTCCTCAGTTGAAGCCAGTGTTACTCCACCCTTCCTGAAAACAGCTTGGACAACAAACAGCATTACCCCAGACACACACACACGTCCGCACACACACACACACACATGCAGATAGACACAGACACACATGAACGCGCACACACACACACACACACACACACACACACACACACACACACACACACACACACACACACACGTTGTTTTGGATGATTGGCTAGAACCTCTTTGAAGTCATATGAAAGGCAATCGCCATGGTCTCACCAAACTCTTTCTGTACCATTCCTTCCATAACTGATGTAGCTGCTGCCTTCCTGGATTGTCAGTACCTAATGTCCAAATCTATAAACTCTCCCTCCACCTATCTTAAATTGAAAACTTGCTTTTTTAACCTATCAGCTTCCTTCATCCCTGGTGTACACTAGCAGGTTCTAGGGATACTCCATGAGACCAACCACCATTTTAGCTTTCCAAATACCACATACTACTACCTTTTCAAGTCATATCTGTCTCACTTACTGAGGTCTTGAACAGGGTCTATTCAGAAATGAAATTCCCAACCTCCTTTGTATATAGCACAAGCTCTTCCAGAGGTGGGAGCTGAACTTATCCCAGGATAGTAGCATTAACTAGGCATTCTCTGGACATGCTCATAAAAATGTTGGTTTCCTCAGTCTGCTCAGCCTCTGACCCAAGTGAAAGAGGCAAATCATTACTAAGCGTTGATCAGCTGCTGGCTCAGCAGCTCTTTTAACCAGATTGTTACATCATATGCCCTCAGTTCTAAAGACATGTCTGTAGAGTTGACTACTGGCCTTTGGGTGACTATGCTTTGGTATCAAGTACAGTTATTAGCAGACTTGTCTTCAAACAAGTTGTTTGTTGTGGATGATTAGTGACTAACTCAGAAGTGCAGCATTGGTTTCTCTCTCAGGTTTAGATCAGGCAAACTGCTCCTTCCAAGCATGTCCCTCCAGCTACTACCTTCATTCCCAATGCAAATGTTAAAGTTTCCCAGTAGAATTACAGAGTCAGTAGGTAAAATCCAGTTAATCACAGCCCCTATGGTCTCTAAGAAGGCTGAATTCTCCAAAGAGTTATTAGGTGCATATGCATTGTTTACCTTTGAATGTTCAACGGCAACATCTTAAAAACTGTTGCCGTGAACTGCAAACTGCGAAATTCCAAAACCACGAAAACCGAAGCATCGAATTCTAAAATCTCGCCCTCTTTTTGACCCATGGTAGCACTTGTTTTGGCAGTGGAGCAATCGGAAATGTCGAAAGTCGATATTTATTCAACATTTCAGGAAGTCGGCACTTCGGTTTTTACGTAAACGGTTCGTGGATGTGCACGTTCGATGAATGTGCTTTCACACATTCAAAGGTAAACCCCATATGCACAGAAGTTTATTTTATGTAATTTATAGTTGCACTAAAGTTAACCAGTCCCCTGCCAGCACAAACTCCAACTATTCAGGTCTTGTGAACAGCTCCAAGACCCATTTAGGGCCCTTCCCAAAGGGTATCTAAAGAAGTGTGGGGCAAAGGGAATAGCCACCACAAGCACAATGTGTTGGGGCACGAAAGGCAGACTGTTTTTTTTTCAAACTTTTGCTCCTCATGTAAACATGAGGGCAAGCAGTAAAGTGGGAGGGTGTTAGAAACTGGTGCTCCCCCTCAGGAGGGAAGGAAAGAGAAATCATAGAATGGACCTCTTGTTTTTTTTTTCCTATAGTGTAGACTGTGAGGGTGTTAGGAGTCTGGCACTCTTCCTTAGGAGATAAGGAAGGAGTGCGATTATTGGACAACAGGCCTTATGTTTTTTTGCTGTCATGCAAAGTATGAAGGTGTAGAGCATTAGGACCTTGCAAAGTATGAACAGCTTGGAGAATGCTGACTTTTTTTAGCTCATCAAGGTAATGACTGGGGAGTTGTATCAGTCACCAAATAAGCCAGTTGTGGTTCTGTAGGGAGACAGAGACACAGAGATCAGCCTATGAAGTCTAGTCACAGAAACACAGTTATGTATAAAAGCCAACTCTAGCTGATAATGCTCAGTGTTCTGCACAAGTTTGGGTCCCTTCCTCAGTAGTAAAGTAACATTCCATATCTTTGCCAAGGTCTAGTCTATCCTAATCCATCCCCCTACTCCCTATACACTTGAGTAGCTGCATACCCATCCTCCACTATTCACCATGCTGGTGGTAAGCCTACTAGGAGATCCACATTTTTTTTTGTCTACGCATGACTGGCTTACATGGGCCAGAAATCACTGGTGAACAATGTCTGGCTCTAGGGATGGATACTGATACATCCCTCTGTTGTAAAGAGATACATAAATAAGGCATAACTGTAAAACTGTATCCTAGCATGTGCACACACAACAACAGGTCAGTAAACAAGGCAGCAGCATTGCTTGTTATATGAATTTTGGAGTCTATATACAGAACGTTGATGAGGTACTTACTGTGAAAAATTGTGTGGGTAGTACTTAAGCTGCTGCTCCCTACAATTCTTGAGCAAAATTTATTGTGCACTTCCTTAAAGCTCACTGTTGTCAAGCACATTCATGCTCCTACTACTGTCTCTGTTAAAACAACCTTCCCCAAATATGACTTTAATATAGCTTCCTTAGCCCTGTATGTGTCCTCAATTTCCTTTCTTTCTCTAAAGTTCTACCTGCACCTGATGTGCTACATGTGCCCACACTGTATCGCCTGTTTGTTTCCTGCATCCCAGTTTCTCACTCCTCTGATGATCTCCTGAAATGAACACAGTAGTTAGTATAATCTTACTAGAACTCAGTGTGTCAACAGGATGACCTCAAATCCCTGGAATCCACTTCCTTCTTGATGCAGCTGAAAATCCTGTTTACCATTGCAACTGCTAACTACTTTGCAGTCCACAGAACAATTACATCTCAGTGTTATCATGACTCACAAATCTTTCACCTCCTGCATCTTCTTTAGTAATATCCCGTAGATGGTACATTGTTCCAGGATTTGCAACTCTCGGTGGGCATTGACCTAGACATGTTGGCACTAAATAAAGGAGGCACTTCCCCATCCAGTCCAACAGCCTTGGAAGGAACTGAAGACATTGCTGTAAGCAAGTTCTCCATAGGTCACATTATCTCTCTTTGGTACCAACACATGTACATATGTCTTGTGACCATTATATCTGATACATACACAATGAACAACAACAGAGTCAACACTGACCCCTAAGGTACTCCTGTACTGATATCCATTTATATGGGGCATCTCACTTCTTACCATCTCACTTTGTTGGGTATCAGGCTAAAATCATTACACTAGTGAGCAACATTCTTAATGTTGGTCACTAATGTGCAATTCTGGATTTTGAGTGGGGAAAAATTTAACTTGGAACTTGTGCTATTTTGAGGAGTCCTCTTTTCTCTGAGATAGTACAGTACTGATATATATATATATATGTGTGTGTGTGTGTGTGTGTGTGTGTGTGTGTGTGTGTGTGTGTGTGTGTGTGTGTGTGTGTGTGTGCATGTGTGTGTGTGTGTATATATATGTATACATACAAACACACATAGGGGGTGTGGGGGTACTTCCACCTCCTCACATGTGGGAGTCCATAGGACTTGTCTCCACTGAAAAAAAATATGTTTTGATGTGGTTTGCGATCTCAGCTGTGGACTGCAGTCAAATAATTCCAGTGGTCTGTGACTGATGATCTGCTACTCAATGACAGTTCTGTTAGAATTTTATTAGTGAGTCTAGTTTGTCCTCTCTTCAGTACCAGCTCAGAATACATCTCACCATCTTATACCTAAACCGTCTCAATAGCATGTGTAATCCAGCATTACTGTTATATCACATGAGGAGCTTTACTCTCAAGCTATTCAGTGAAAATGGAACTTCCAAGATGGTTGCACACTGATCAACAGCTTAACCTCAGCTCTCCCAGGTGAAAAAAAGAAACTGAAAGACAAGCAGGAGCTCTATTACCTTTAGTAAATCCAGTTAGCGGCCAGTAAGTGCACTGTCTGGATGCCAGCAAAGAAGAAACTAAGAGAGCATGAAAGAAAATCAACTAGAAAAGATGAAGAAAAATTGTTGACTGGGAAGAATCCTGCAACTGTTCAGCAAAAGGCAGTTCAAGCTCTAGCTATTGTGCAAGACATGGCTTTCAGTAATCTAGATAAAAAGGTATGTCAAAATGTGCCCAGAACTGATTAAAATAAACAAAATACTGAATGAGTATATAAATTGAAATAACAGCTTGTTTGACTTGCACTTCTCTGCCTTACTACTGTTGATAAAAACAAAACATACTACTGCTGCAGAAAAGAAACTGGAAATAAATCAACAAAAAGTCTTATTCAAAACAAACTGATAAAAGGATGATTGCTTTTGTTCACATTAGTAGATAAACTTCATCAGATGAACTACCATAATATTACAGGATTAAATATACAAAAATACCATCCCTTACTCCAAAATCACTGATGTCACTTCCTCAATAAAAAAATCCAGAATTCCATTTGTCAAAAATAAAATAAATTGAATTAAAAATTAAAAACTACAGATCCTTCAAGAATCCTAAAAATATTTTAAGCTAATTTACAAATGTACCACATTATCAATAAATAATGCATATTGTTACATATTAATAGGAAATTCCTGTTAAGATATATTCAAGATAACATTAAGCTCCAAATTACTTTTACTAAAAAAAGAACAAAACTCCTTAAACAGGAAACAACAAGGAAAACAAAACCTACTAGATGTAATGGGATCCTATCTCGCCTACATTCATAACAGATGGGTCCGGAGCCGATCCGTCGGCTCTGACTCGGCCACTATACTAGAATGAAGTCTCTCATTGGCTGGGCTACCCCTTATCCCACAATGCACCACGCCTGCTTCCCCAGATCTCGTTTGCCGCTTTTCAAGACGGACGTGGTCTCGACTTGGCTGGAGCTAAGTGATTTTCTTGACCTTTTGGTCATTTTTACATAAGGTTTCTGTCAGGAATCTGTTCAACAGCTGTTTTAACAGCTTTGTGAGTGTTTGTGTTTAGTTTGGAGAAAATTTATTTTTATTGTTTCTCGCGCTTCTTGTGGACTGGGCAAGGCCCGTTTTAAGTTATTAGGTTTTTCCCTTATTAATGGTGTGACAGAGTTAGTTTTGGGCTAAGTCCGTTTAAGTTGGAGGGCTTTAGCCCACGTAGTTTCCCTTTCTCTTTATTTCACTGTTGTGGCGGGCTAAGCCCGTTTAAGTTAGAGGGTTTCAGCCCATACTTCAGTTACTGCCCTTTGTGTTATTACTACTCACCTGTGCTTTCTTGTCAAAATGTCTAAGGAGCAAAAGTCGGGTTTTAAGAAGTGTGCAAAATGTAATTATAAGATGTCTATTACAGACAGCTATGCTATCTGTGTGTACTGCCTAGGCCCTAAACATTTACAGGATTCTTGTAGTGTATGTCACGCTTTCTCCTCCAGGGTTCTCCAGGAGAGGAAAAATAAATTGGTACTCAGGGGTCTGGTTAAGCCTTCTTTTGAAGAAGCTTTGGCTTCTTCTCCAGCTTCCAAAAAGAAGAAATTGTCGGCTCCGACCAGTCTGTCGGGCCCGACATCTAAAAAGCATAGATTGTCAGCTCCGACCAGTCCGTCGGATCCGACAACTAAGAAACAAGGCTCGACTTCTTCTTCCTTGGCTCCAATGGCTTCGGAACCGATGGCTGAAGAGTCTGCCTCGGTGCTTCTCTCCTCGGCTCCATTGGTTTCGGAGCCGCAGGTTAGTGCATCGAGAGGCCATTCACCTGCCTCGGCTCCATTGATCTCAGAGCCGATGGAGGTTTTCGGATCAGACTCTTCCCCTTCGGCTCCAAAGCTTCCTTCAGCGCTGACACTGTTGCAGCCAGTTCCGGTCTCGGCTCTGACAGTGTTGGAACCTTTTCGGAGCCGATCTCCTGCCTTATCGGAGCCGAGGCAGATGTCTTCTTGGCCCCAATCTGTTTCCTCCAAATCCTCTAGGCTATCTGATTCGGATTTGGATAGGGTTATCCAGAGGCTGTTCCAGTCCCCAGTTTTTACCAAAATGATCTCGGCTCCAGCCCATGCGTCTTCAGAGCCCACTCCACATCCCATACATTTGATTCCTCCTCCAACCCCTTTGGAGCCTTTGGAGTTGGTGCAGGTGGAACGGAGTGGAATTGTCCAGTCGGAGCTGGGACCCCCTCGGAGTTCCTCTGCTCCGACTTTCATTCCTACCCTGTCCTAGGTGTCAGGGTTTGGTACCGGATCTTCCTCGGTGGGGGCCAAGGGCAACACTGTAGAGCTCGCCTCTTCGATGCCCAGTCTTCCCCTCGGAGCATCTGCTGCAGGCATTCCGGGTACCGCCGTGGTCCCTCAACAAGTGCCCTCTACAGAGTCTGGAGGTCCTGCTTTTGAGGCCATGAGGAGTGCGCTGGCCATGACCTTGCCGGTTCAGCAGGTTTCTACCCCACCATCCCAAGTTCTGGGTACTGGTGCCTCTGGAGACATTCTTTCCTACGACAGTGGGGCCCTGGGGCCTGAGGATACTCCCTTGGGGGGTTCCCTTCTTCCGGGGGGTCCTTCCGAATCTGCTTCGGATGAACCCCCAAGGAAGAAACTGTGTAAGAGGAAGCACATCGATTCCCAAAATGAATCCGTCACTTCAGATACTGACCTCGAGGATGCGGAGGGGTCCCCTAAATCGTCCTCGGATGACGTCTCTTTCTCGGATATCCTTGAGATCTTGAGACAGAGAGGCGATTGGCAGTCCAAAGCCCCTTCTGCTGAGGAGTCAGTTTTCCTCAAGGCCTTTGGGGCCCAGCCCTCCTCCTCTTGGGTGTCTCCACCCTTCGACGAATTATTGGACTTAATCTCTCGAAGGGTGTGGGAGCATCCTGACACAGCGGAACCGGTGCCTGTCAGGCCCAATAAGTTTCTTTCAGCTCCTCCCCAGAAAGAATTCCTCACTAAAGGTGTTGCAGTTGATGCTATGGTGGTGGCATCTGCCACTCAGCAGGACATGGCAGAGGCTTCAACGTCTATTCATCCTCCTAATAAGGATTCTAGGAGCATGGATAGGTACGGGAAGCATACCCTTTCTTCAGCGACCTTTACCATGCGGTCGCTGAACTATCTTTGTCATTTTACAAGGCTCCTAAGGGACCTCCTCAAGGAGTTAGGAGAGTCCCTTGCGGGTAACCTTCCTGAGGCGTTAGCACAGACTGTAGGCACCCAGATTACTACCCTGACCTCTATTGTCAACTCGTCCATGAGGCTCATCTCCTATGCAGCCGAAGGGGCGAGTAGAGCAGCGGGCACAGGAGTGGCTCTTAGGAGACAGGCCTGGTTACGCTTGTGTACATTCGCGGAGGCCTTTAAGTCTTCCTTCGCCAACGCCCCCTTTGATGGGTCTTCTTTGTTTGGACCCAAGGTGAAGGACACACTTACTCGGTGCGAGCAGGAGGGCAAGACCTTGACTGCCGTTAGGGCCCGTTTTTCCGCTCCCTCTAGACCTTATCCTAAGGCCCAGAGAGGAGGGAAAATGTGGTTCAGAAAATCCCAAAAGTTCTTCTCTACTCCACCGAGTGATTCCCCCCTCCAGAGGCAGGGGGGGGGACTCAGGAAGACGCCATCCTAGAGGTGGCAGAGGCTCCCATAACTCTGGAGACCACAAATCCTTTTGTGGTTCCTCCTATCCTCAACGTCCCTAGGATGTGGCCCGGCTGTGCTTCTCCAGAGCCAGTCGGGGGTCGTTTTGCGAAACACCCACAGGCTTGGGAATCAATAACCAAGGATCAGTGGGTGCTTCGCATTGTAACCGGAGGTTACCTCATCCCCTTTTTCAAGTCCCCTCCTCCTACAAGGAGAATCCCGGACGTGCCACCCAGTCAATGGGATCTGGCAGCCGTAGAAGTTTCAAAGCTGCTAAGAAAAGGGGTCATCCAGCCCGTTCCCGCTGACCAGATCGGATCAGGAACTTACTCAAGGTTATTTTTGGTGCCAAAAAAGACAGGGGACGTAAGGCCCATTTTGGACCTCAGCCTTTTGAATCGTTTTGTGAAGAAGTCCAAGTTCCGGATAGTCACCCAGTCCATTCTCCCGTTATTGGAGAAGGATGTCTGGATGTGCTCCATAGACCTCAAGGACGCTTACTATCACATATTGATACATCAGGAGTCCAGGAGTCATTTGTGCTTCCGCCTAGGAACCAGTCATTTCCAGTTTCGTGCACTGCCCTTTGGTCTCACCACAGCCCCCAGGGTGTTTACCAAATGTCTGGCAGTAGTGACAGCTCACTTGAGAAGTCTCGGATTCCAAGTGTTTCCTTATCTCGACGACTGGCTCCTCACTGCCACCTCCAAGCATCTACTGATTCGAGCGTTGATGGCCACAGTAACTTTGGGTCTATCACTAGGAATCTCTTTCAATTGGAAAAAATCTGTGCTGCGGCCATCTCAGCGCATCACCTTTATAGGCGCAGAGTTAGACACAAAAAGTATGCGGGCATTTTTGCCATCAGAGAGAATTCAGGTTCTACAATCTCAGGTTCAAAATTTGTTACCCAAATCTCGAGTTCCTGCCAGACAGATTCTTCAGTTATTGGGTACGATGGCTGCAACCATCCTCCTAGTACCGTTAGCCAGACTGCACATGCGAGTGCTGCAATGGCTGTTATCGGTTCAGTGGTCATACCAAGAACTTCCCTTGGATCACCTAATTCTGATTACGGACAGTTGTCGTCAAGATCTCCGTTGGTGGCTATGTCGGTCCAACCTGGACCGGGGGCATCCTTTTGCTCTTCAGCCTCCTGTTGCCACAGTGACCACGGACACCTCCCAGATAGGGTGGGGGGGTCATTATCTGGACAGGACTATCCAAGGCACTTGGCAGGATTGCGTAGCGCACCTTCACATCAATGTCCTGGAAATTAGAGCAGTGCTTCTGGTCTTACAAGCACTTCATCATGCTCTCCCCCAGGGTACTATTGCGATTCTATCCGACAACATGTCGGTAGTTTGGCACATAAACAAGCAGGGCGGAACCAGGTCCTACCCCCTTTGCAGGGAGGCCATGAGAGTATGGCACTGGGCCATAGCCTCTCGACGTTTCTTAGTAGCCATACACATTCCGGGGAAAGCCAATGTGATTGCAGACAGGCTCAGCAGGACTCTCCTGTTGCCCCATGAGTGGTCCCACAACAACAGAGTGGCTGCATTGATCTTCGCCAAATGGGGCCTCCCTTGTTGCAACTTGTTCGCCAGCCCCAACAATGCGAAGTGCAGAGAGTTCTTCACTCTGACGCCCTCTCAGGGACAGTCTCCAAGGGACGCTCTAGCCCACACTTGGCCCCCGGGTCTACTTTATGCCTTCCCTCCGATTCCCCTTCTCCCGAGGGTGATTCAGAAGGCTCTCCATGTCGGGTGCGACATGATTTTGGTCGCCCCACATTGGCCCCATCAGGTTTGGTTCCCGTTTCTTCAGAAGTATGCGGCACAGGGCCCTTGGATTCTGGACCCAGTACCGGATCTGTTATCCAATCCATTGGGACTCCCTCATCCGTCCCTCCGGTCGCTGCGACTGGCTGCTTGGTTACTCCACTTTCATCCTTAGTTAGAGATCTTTCTCTTTCTTCGGAAGTAATGCACATCTTGTCTTCTTCCCACAAGCCGTCTACCGTTAAGCTGTAGTCCAGCAAATGGAAAAGGTTTTTTTGTTGGGCACAACAGCGAGGCGTTGATCCTCTTACGGCCTCAGTTCCGCAGGTCTTGGAATTTCTGGCTTCCTTATTTCATTCTGGCTCTTCAGTCTCCACACTTAAAGTTCAACTGGCGGCTATATCTAATTTTCATGTTGCTGTAGATCCCTCTTTAATGGCTAACAGACTTTGCAAGTCCTTTCTTAGGGGAGCCTGGCTCCTTAGGCCTCCTGTGGCTCATCCCGTGCCCCCCCTTGGGACTTAAATTTGGTTCTGGCCTCCTTAACTGCCCATCCCTTTGAGCCGGTAGCCACTTGTGATATCAAATTCCTGTCATGGAAAACGGCTTTTCTAGTGGCTATTACTTCTGCTAAGCGTATTTCAGAGCTTCAGGCTCTCTGTTCTTCCCTTTCTTATTTGATCTTTCACAAAGACAGAGTTTCCCTTAGATTTAATCCATCCTTTTTGCCTAAGGTAGCATCCCCTTTGTGCATCCAGCAATCTTTGGAGCTTCCAGTTTTCTTTCCAAATTTTTCTACTAGAGCAGAATATACCTTTCACCAGTTGGATGTTTACAGGCAACTACGTTTTTACTTGGCTAGGACCACTCAGACTAGAAAATCTGACCAACTGTTTGTGTCCTTTGCGGAGAATAGGTTGGTCTTCCAGTTGCCAAAGCCACCATTGCTAAATGGATTAAGGATTGCATCTCTTTCATTTATTCCCACTCAGGCAAGGAGTTGCCTTTCCCAATCAAAGCTCATTCTACCAGAGCTATGGCCACCTCTGTAGCTTTTCATTCTAAAGTTTCAATAGATGATATTTGTGCGGCTGCTACTTGGTCTTCTCCGCACACCTTCATTTCTCATTACAAGCTTGATGTAGCTTCCCGAGGCAGAGCTTCATTTGGTTCCGCAGTTCTCAGGAGTGTGTTCCAATGAGCCACCCGGGGTTTTTAGGTGCTAGGGACGCTGTCCCATCTGTTATGAATGTAGGCGAGATAGGATCCCATTACATCTTTTAGTTATGTACTTACCATAACTTTGGATGTATGGGATCCATCTCGCCTACATTCATACATACCCACCCTCCTTCCCCCTACCTTTTGGATTTGGAGGAAATATAGATCTTGCTAACCTCTCCTATGGAAGGTCTCTAGTTGGTTACAGTTATTGGTATATGTTTTTTCTGTATCTGTATGAATGTATAAAGCGAACAAACAAGATCTGGGGAAGCAGGCATGGTGCATTGTGGGATAAGGGGTAGCCCAGCCAATGAGAGACTTCGTTCTAGTATAGTGGCTGAGTCGAGATGGATCCCATACATCCAAAGCTACGGTAAGTACATAACTAAAAGTTATTAAGTAATGATTCCTTAGTGAATGTTAGTTGTCAAATATTTCTTTAATGGCACCCTAAAAAGAGTCCAATAAATACAATTTTTTTTACTGAACAGCTATTCTTAATATCCACTAGTTCAGTAATTAAACCAGTTAAAAATAAATTAACCTATCTGGCCAGTACTTTAAGTTTAAGCAAGCAACTTATTGAATAGTAATAATTTATTCCTGGCCAGCTATTAGCATCCAAAAGAATCTGCCATTTCAACTCCTTTTGCTCTAAGTGCAACATCCAAGGTCCATCTTTATCATTATTTACAACACTGTCAATAGCCATAAACTTGAAAGTGTGCCCTTCATTTTGCTGAACATGTCTTGCTGGAGCATTATTATGGTTAATCCTCCTGATAGCATAATTATGCTCATAGATTCTGTCCCAAAATCTATGTTTGGTTTTCCCCACATAAAAGCAGGGGCATCATTCACACAAGACAATATACACTAAAGCCCTGGACTCACAATTAAATTTATCATTTATTATGTAAGTTCTATCATGAATGATAAAAGAATCACCAATGTTTATGTATTTACAGTGAGGGGAAAAAACTCATTTTCTCATAACAAGGAATTTCTTTGTTGTGGAGATCTCCTATTCTCCAAAATGTTCTTAAAGTTGAAGCTTCTTCTGCCTACTATCAGTGCTTTATCCCCCATTTTACTCTGAACAGCATTATCCTCCTTAAAAATAACCCAGTTCTTACAGAAGATGTCTCTATTTCCTTAAAATTTGTTCCAAATGTGATTATAAATGCTACCCCTTCCTTCCTAAGTTGGGAAGTAGCATTGGCCACTCCATTATTCACTACTATCCCTTCAGGTGGTCCAATAGAAACTGTTGATGTATTGTCCCATTCAACAGTTACTTTATTCTAAATAGGTTTAAAGATACCATCAGCCCTTTTATTTCTTATTTCATCTACTAGTTCATTAAGTAATTGGAGGGGATAGCCTCTTTTATGGAACATATCCACTAAGTTATTGATTTCATCAAGGAAGTCAGTGTTCAGTGTTACCATGCGCACTGCTCTCACAAGTTGGCCCTTTATTACCAATCTTTTTTGGTGATGGGGTGAGAACTACTGAAATGGAGAAATGAGTTGGAATATGTGCTTTTCCTGTGAATTTTTTTATGCATAAACTCTATATACACAATCCTTCTCCAACAGCACTTATAGGTACAATATTCTTTCAGAATTAATCTCATGCATGAAGGATAAAAACTGTAGTTTTATTAATAAATTCAATATATTTTATAAGATCAGCCTCCTGTCCATTCCAAATGATAAAAATATTGTCCAAGTAGTGCACATAAAAGTTAAACCATTGATTAAACTCACTATTAAAAAGGTAGGTGTGTTCTTAATGGGCCATGACTATGTTCACAAACAATGTTCCACAGTGGTAACACTGGACACTGACTTTAGATGAGTTGATAAAATTGCAAAAATCAGAGGCTGAAATGAAGAAAAGGCCGGTTGGGTATGAGACTGCATAAGAAGATATGTTTAAAAAAACGATAGAATCAAAGGCCAGAGCATGTAAGAAAAACATGAGAAGGAACAGACTGTATTAATTTTATGAAGGCACAAATAAGCAACTGGATTGGTATTCTACAGCAGAATCTGTTAACTGAAAGGGCACACCATGTGTATGCTTCAAACCTGGCCATGAGAAAGCCACCAAGACCTACATTAGTAAAGATACTACTAATCGAAACAGTTGATCCTGACAAAACTGTGGAAGAAGGGGAAATATTAAAAGTTGGTGACAGTAGAATGTCATGAGCCAGGTGTGAGATTCAAGCTGCTGTATCCAGCTGTTTACAGAATATTTTTCTTTTCTGAAGGATCAAAGTAATTTTTTGATGCAGAATAGGCTGAGGGGGAAATCGTTTGTCCGACAAAAATTAGCCATGCTTCTCATTCTTCTTATCATAAAGTACATGCAGAGACTTTGACATTGAAATCTCTTCCAAAGTTCCAAAGGAAAATGTTGGAAAGAAATTTCAAAGGAGATGACTATGGAATCAAATCAGGAGTACTCTGGAATTAAACCGGAGTCTGGAGTTGGGAGATGAAGATGAACAAGGAGATCATCAGCAAAATGGAAATTACTGAATAAATGTGAGATTACAAAGCATCTATTGAATTTGAGAAATACAACTGTACAAGAAAATGTGGAAATAATTGACTTTTGTTGACTTTGTTAAACTTATGTGGAATTGAAATTCATTTATCTCATTTCATGGCATTGATGTTTGGAAGGACACTAAGGGGGACAGGAAGAGGGAGAAAAAGTAACTAAGTAAAACAGTTTTTGTTTATAACAGTATTTCTATAAAACTTTCCATGATATAAATTGTATGTTTTACAGTAATCCATTTTTAATTATTGCTCTATGGTGATAAAGATACTAAAGTAAAAAGATGCCTTTTTTCTTTCTTTTAGTACTAAGAAACAAAGGCATTACAATGCAAAAAGAGAAACAAGGCTAGACAAATGCATGTTTGGGGTAACAGGCTATAATCCTGGGTTTCTAAGGTAGAGGATGGGGTGCAAAAATACACAGATTGTAATATATGTAGAGTAGATTTGTTTAATCTCATTTTTGCATAGGTGAATGCCTGGATTAGGACCCTTGGCTTAATCTAATAACAGGTTTTAAGTGGAAACAAAGAAATCAGAGTACGCTGAATGTAATCAAAAGTTTAGCAGTACATTTTCAGCATGTCTTTAAAAAGTCTGCAGCTGAGGGCTAAAAGTTTCTTTTTTTATGTTCCCATGGAAACAAGCTGCTTATGAGATAAAAACAGCCAAAACCTTGGTTTCTTCAAGTGTGAAGGTTAATATTTTCTGAAAGCATGTAAATTGTTTTACACATCGGCGATGGGAATAAAACCAACAGACACCAATTAGTGTAAGTAGAAGCACAAGCAGTAATGTGCATCATAAAAGGTTAGCTCAGCCCTATGTTTGCAGCTGTTTATTTAAGACAATTGTTCCTGTTAAGAGTGTTAAACTTCATTATTTGAAGATGTGGTAGGGTGGCCTAATGGTTAAGGTGTTTGCCTTACAAACACAAGGTGCAGGGTTTGAATCTCACAAGGGATAATTGGCTAGGCTTAAAATGGCTCGCAAGAGCAGTTAGCCTAGTATGAACCTATGTACATATTTTTGTGTGTTTGTATTAAGTTAGCAGGTAATGGGGTGCTCTGGGGGGACTTTTTTTCTTTTCTTTAGGGTTTTCATTAAAATAAACAGTCTTGTAAAATGGATATAAAAATGTTTTTAGCTTCTTTAATTTTATACATAGGTCAGACATATTTTATCAACCAGAGGAAAAATTGTGGATAGCGATTAAAGAGTTGAAGGAATTTATCTGGGTGAAGAGGGCAAGAGTCAAGTGGAATACGTTGATCTTTCCAAAAGAACAAGGTGGGTTAGAATTATTTATTATGAAGGGATGTTTTAGAGCTACATGGTTAAGGCTCTTTGTCAGAAAAATATGTATTAATGTATGTATTAGTAATTTGCTTAGTGCATTTAGAGCTTGAAAAGGGTTAACACATTTGTTCTACTTCATACTGCATAAATCTGTACAAACTGCAGATGCTTTCTGACCTTGTATTGTTAGCTAAAATCTTGCTTGTGCCTTGGAAATTTACTGAGAAGCAGATGATTCCTGCTTATGTTAGGAAAATAATGAATAGAACAATACTACTTGTATGAAGCTTAGACAAGAAGTTCAGTTTGTGCTGTGAGAAAATACACAGCTGTAGAAGCTATAGATAATTAGGACAAAGCCTGTTTGAAAATATGAACTGCAATCAGCATTTGCTTGTATCTGAGTTAGAAGAGTACTTTGAAGTGTAACACTGTACAATAGAAGCCTGTAAACGAATTAGTGCCCACCAAGGCCAGGTTGTTTTTCTCAAAGGTTTCTCACAAATCTAGTCATGTCAGCAAAAAATCTGAGTAACATCTGCTGTAGAACAATGCTAAAAGTTGTGTTTGATTACGTCAGCCATAGAAGGCCATGTCTTGTAACACAGTA
Source organism: Protopterus annectens (assembly GCF_019279795.1). Lineage (NCBI taxonomy): Eukaryota > Metazoa > Chordata > Ceratodontiformes > Protopteridae > Protopterus > Protopterus annectens. Next base: position 1,554,628,570 of record NC_056744.1, read on the forward strand.
TAAGAATAAGCATACTTCCTGTTAGTAGTTAGACAAATCCTTGTATTTGCATGTTTTTGTCTCCTTGCAGCAGGTAATTAAACATGCCTTAACTGAACCTTACGTGTATTGGTCTTTGAAGTTTTTTCCTTTGACACTCTTATATATAACACAAGCAGGAAGCTATAATACAAAGTGAAAGGGGTGATGAAGCAGGGGTCAAATTCAAGAAATAAAGAGAGAGTGGGATTTTGTATGCAGAGCTTTAAAGAGAATAATAGTCATACAGAATATTATATTCATAAAGTAGCAGAAAGTATTCTAAGAACTAAGCTAACACCAGAATGGAGAAAGGGTATTCTTCTGAAAGGGATGACTACAGTTAGAGGTACAGAGAAAAGGTAAGGGGGGGCCTGAAATTTACTGGAAGAAACTGGCAAAATAACCAAGATATTGGAAACAAATAATTAGAGAGGGAAAGGTAATAGAATGGGAAGAGGCCAAGAAGACATTTGGATTGCAGGTTAGACACTGCCTTTCCTACCAGGGATTGTTATCAGAGTATATGCAAAGAGTAAGGGATTGGAGAATCCTAAGTGAAAGACCTGTACTGATAGAATTTGTAAATGAATGTAGAACAGAAGCTGCTGTTAAAAAGAGATAATTAGTAGGGCACATACAATTTTGCATGATAAGTACCAGAATCAATAGAGGAGATTAGAAAAGATTGGGAAGAGAGATTAAATAAGCAATTCACAAAGAAACAACAGGAGGACATATGTATGGCTCCCAAATATGCAACACAGTTTAAAAGAGTTAGGATTTTTCTTGGAAGTGTTTGCAAATGTATTTTTATAATCCAAGCAGACTCCAAAGAATGTTTCCTTAGGTAGATGGCAAATGTTGGAGGTGTGATGGGGAAGAAAGATATAGCTGGGACCATATGCTTTGGAAGATAATGAGTTGGCAGACTTTAAAAATTCCATACAAAGTACTCTGTCAGAAATACTGGGAGTGCAAATGATTATAACTAAGACAATAATTTTTTTTAGCTGGGATACAGGATCTCAATTGCCTAGACATAGCAATGCCTTGTTAATTTTATTTTTGGTAGCTTCCAAAAAAATAATTACTAGAATATGGCACAGTGGTGCAGCAGTAGCGTTGTCGCCTCACAGCAAGAGGTTCTCTGGTTCGATTCTCATTTAGGGTTCCTGCTGTGTGGAATCTGTATGTCCTCCCTGCATTTGTGTGGGTTTCTCTGGGTGCTCCGGTTTCCTCCCACATTACAAAGATATGCATGTGGAGCGTTTCTCCCCGTGCCACTGCTAAAAATTGGCTTTGTTCCAAGTCGGAGTTTCCCGGTTAACAAATGTTAAATAAATAAATAAATAAATAAAACTTGAATTCTAAACCATCAGTATTTGAAGTAGTGAATACTGTAATGATAAAAAAACTGGAAGTGAAATCTTTAGAAAGGGGTAGGAGCAAATTGTATATGTTTTGGAGGAGGAAAAAGGTTTAAGAAAAGGCAAGAATTGAACAATTTATGTAATGCTGGACTGATTATACTGTACAGAAGAACATATGTTACGTATAATACTTGTAAAGGTGAACTTGTTAATATGGTTTCTATACTTATATATAAATGCAAATTTGCCTATGTCACAAGTGATAATTCAATAAAGGTGTTTTTTTAAGATCTTCAGTGAAAATGGGCTTTTCTCAGATAAATAATAGCAGTTTACAAATAAATACAATTCTGTATGTAAGGTACAAAAGACAAAGGGTATGCAACAATGTACTGATATGATCACGGACACAAAGAGGAAGCACAATCAGCAACTGACCAGTGGCACTGCGTCCTCATATTGGTGAGTGAAGGCGTGATGTATTAAACTAGCAAGAAAATGATGGCTAGCTATCGGTGAAAATGATGACTAACTTAGATGGAAGACAAACAGAAACAAGCAGATAGGCAGGCAGAAAAGGGAAAGAAGTGCACAGTGTCAAATAAAATTACATTTAGCTAACAGTGAAAGGGATTTATTTTATTTATTTATTTATTTGTAGTTGGTTTACCAGGATAGTCCATTGGGCCAAAATGAACCCGTTTTTAATGGAGTCCTGGGGAGAAAAGCTCCAGACATATAGATTACAGTAGGTATTAGACATACTTAAACATTGTTAAAGTCACAGTAGGCAAATAAAAATGCAATAAACAACAATTACAATTAATGTAAGTATTAAAAAAAAATGATGGCAGATTATAAGGGATTATACATGAATTCAAAATTCTACTAAAGTTATTTCATAAAGAGAGTTCAACATATGAGAGTGTAGAGTATTCTTACATATTCAGTAGTAATAAACAGGGAAGTGGGAATTATGGATAATGAGAGAAAGAAATCAAGGGTGTAAGCAGGAGTAAGAGGAAATGGGGATGTTCAGTGTAGTTAAGTAGGGTGGGAGCAAGAGCATTCCCACTGGGAAAGTAGATGTGAATGAAGAGATTTTTTGAACATAAAATGGTTAGAGGTAGTACGGATAGATGAAGGTAGAGAGTTCCAGAGGCGAGCTAACCCATGTGAGAGAAGATATTTGCCAGGTGGACGGGTTGGTTTGTACACTTCTAATAGATTTTGGTTGTTGGACCTTAATATTCTATCAGGTATGTGCATTTTAAACACAGAAGAGAGGGAGGGACAGAGGGAGGGGTTGAAAATAAGTTTATGAGCAAGGGATAGTTGTGTACAGGAGAGCTGATGGGGTAGTTCTAGCCATTTTAGTTGTTGGAGAGAGGAGCAGTGGTGGGTGTAAGACTTTTGGTTGGTAGCAAACTTGACTATTTTATTGTAGCAGGAGGAAAGTTGTTTTTTCAGGGAGATTTGTAGATTAGTTAGTAGTGGAGCTTCATATAGAAGGGAGGGAATAAGAAAGGAAGTAGAGAGAGTGATTTTAGTGGCAGTTGTAAGGTAGTTTTTTTTGTCGATAAAGCATCCCTAGTTTTTGATGGGTTTTTTTAATATTTAGTTGTAGATGGGAGTTGAATTTTAGTTGGTTATCAATTTGGACTCCAAGTAATTTGGTCTCTGTCACTAGTTCCAGAGGAGTGTATTTCTCACTAGTAATAGAGAATGAGTTTGTATTGAGAGAGTTGAGCTTAGAAGGGGTGAATATCATGAATTTGGTTTCAATGGGGTTGATTGCTAGGTGATTTGTTTTCATCCATAGTTCAATGGTAGAAAAAGCATCCTGAGTTAGTTTTATGAGAGTAGGGATAGTTGAGGCCGTGCAGATAATGGTCGAATCATCTGCATATTGGATGATATTGGAGAGAGGGATAGCTTTGTGGAAATCATTTATAAATATATTGAAAAGGAGGGGACCTAATATGGAGCCTTGGGGGACACCAGTCGGGGTGTTAAGAAATGAGGAGGTTGCCTTTTTCCATTTGACTGCTTGATGTCTATTAGATAGGTAGCTAGAGAACCAGTTCAAAGTAGAGGAGGACAGGTTAAGTTTGGAGAGTTTGGTTAGAAGCAGACTATGTGATATAGTATCAAAGGCTTTAGAGAGGTCAAGTAGAAGGGTAGAGACAATTTGGCCAGAGTCTCGGGCGCTATTTACAGTTTCTAGAAAGGAGAGGAGGGCTGTCATAGTGCTGTGATTTGGTCTGAATCCATGTTGTGTAGGAGAAAGTAGGTTGTCATCTATGAGATATGGTAGGAGTTGAAGTTGGATGCACCTTACCAACAGTTTAGAGATGGGAGATAGGATAGCAATGGGGCGGAAGTTGGAAACATTGTTGTTATTGCCACCTTTATGTAAATGTATGATGAAGGCCTTTTTCCAGATTTGGGGAACCATATCTTCTTGAATTGAGTGGTTGATTAGTATGCTAATGGGGTAGGCAATTGCTTCAGCCGCTAAGCTAAGAAAGTAAGGAGGTATGTCATCAGGAGCATTGGTGCATGGTTTTAGTTTCTGAAGGAGTTTTTGTATGGTAGATGTGGGTATAAGTTTTAATGAGAATAGAGGGAAGTGTGGAGAGGGGGTGTTAGGGGTCGAAGATGAAGTGGAGGGAGAGAGAGTAGGAGAGCAGGTGTATATTGTAGGGGGTGGGGAAGATGTGGATGGAGTGAGAGTAGGAGAGGAGGAGGATGGTAAGGAGTTAGTAGATATGAGTGTGGCATTGGTTATAGTGTTGTGCTGAGTGTGGTTGGGGTAAGATGGAGGTGAGTTGGAGTGTGTATTGTAGGAGAAAGAAGAGGTAATTTAGAAATAGATTCAATGAAAAAAGAATTGAATTGAGTAGCTAAGTCTATATCAGTGGCACTAGGGTAGGGTGTTGGGGTGACTGTTTTACTGGGATGAAGTAGAGTGGAGATGCCTTTCCAGAATTTTTGAGGATTTGTTTTGTTGTTGTTTTGAAGTGTGAAGAAGTAATTTTGTCGATCAGAGATGATAAGTTTTTTTACCCTGTTTCTAAGAGTTTTATATTCAATGTGGATGAGGGGGGGTCTTATTTTTCTGGTATTTAGCCCAGAGTTTGTCTCTTTTCCACATAGTAGCTAGTGTATTTTTGGTGAGCCATGGAGCGTTTTAGTTTTTACTCTTTTAGTTCTTAGAGGAGCATGGACATCTAGTAGTTTTAGGAATGTGGTGTTGAAGTGGGCGACAGCATCATCTAAGGGTAATGTTTTTAGACAATTCCAGTTTATAGTTTTTAGGGAGTTAGTGAAGGTAGATGGATTAAAGTCTTTATGATTACGTGTTGTAATATAGTTATGGGTATGATGTTGGGTTAAGGGGAGTCGGTGAGTGAAGATAGGTATATGGTCACCAAGGGGATCGGGAAGGGTTCCACTGTCTGAGAAATAGTGGGGATGAGATACTAAGATCCAGTCTAGGATACTGCTGGTGGAGAGATTTTTTGATGGGTGTGTAATAGAGTTGATTAGTTGTGAGAAGTTATGTAAATTGATGTTAAGTGGGTTTGTGGGTGACTGAATGGAGAGCCAGTTAATATTCATGTCACCTAAGATTATAGTTTCATTGCTAATGTTGTTGGTAAGCCAAGAGAGTATGTCTTCAAGTGTGGATACATTATCTCCTGGTGGGATGTAGAGTGAGACTATGCATATGTGTTTGTTTGTTAACGTGGAGTAGTGTTATGAGTAGTTCTGCGTTATTACATTGAGGTGTGGGTTTGTTGTAGGGGGTAACTTATAGGGAGGTTGAGTAGAGGAGAGCTACTCCTCCACCTTTTTTATGAGACCTGTCTCTTCTGATGATCGAATAGTTAGGTGGGAGTATTTCTGAGTCTTTTATATGGGGTTTTAACCATGTTTCTGAGATGGATAAGATGTCTGGTTTATGATGTGTTAGCCAAGCATGGAGGTTTGGGATTTTGTTAACTATACTTTGAGAATTTAAGGCAGTGAGTATTAAGGACTTGATCTTAATTGTTGAGGAGGGGGGGCTGGGTTAGGATGGATATCTCCTGATAATAAATTGCTGATGGGAGTTAGGGTTAGGTTGGAGAAGTAGTAAGACAGTTTAGAGAATAGGTTTTGATGTATTGTGCTTTTGAAGGATTTAGAAACTGTTATGTGTGGAGGGTGTTTCTGAGTGGTTATAACTTTAAATGGAAAAAGTAGAAGGTTGTCTAAAGGGCACAGATGGGGGGAAATTGAGATGTTAGAGTGAGGTAGTAAGGAGCTAAGATGGTTGGTTACATGGTAGGATTGGGAGTGATAAGAATAGCTAGGATGTGTAAGGTGGTAGAGGTAGGTTAAGGTAAAAAGTAGAGTTAGTGAGAAGGTGTATAATGGGGGTTGTTGAGCCATGTTGGAGTGAAGGTAAGTGTAGTTGTAAAGTAGTTGGTGAGATTATATGTGGAGGTGATAAAAGTACAGGAGAAATGTGGTAGTTGTGAAGGCTTGTAGGGGCAATGTGTTGTGGGAGTGGGAGTAGGGGTGAAAGAAGTTATAAGTGGCTAGTTGGTGTCTATCAGAGGTGAATGAGTTGGAGTAAGTGGGATGAGAAATGGGTCTTTCCAGAGATGTGGAGGGTGATTGGGTTACGATCTGAGGGGGTGTGGATAATGTATGGATAAAGCTAGGGTTGATGGGGGTGGGTGGAATTTGGGGGCAGGGTAGGGGAGTGGAGTGAGCCCGCAGGGCGAACGGAGTGGGAAGAACCAAAGTAGTCAGAAGAGGATCGGAAACCTATCAGTGAAGTGTTAATTACAGAAGGTAAGTAGAGGGGACTTGGAATTAGTGGGTTGGAATGGGCTGGAATGTGAAAATAGTGAGGGAGAAAAGGAAAGTAGTAGTAGTATAATGTGTTAGAATGTAACAGAGAGTGAAAAAGAAAAAGTAAGGGTTTACAGAGAAAGCTGGAGTAAGTGAGTAGCAGTAGGTATTAGTGGGGGGAGGATGCCATCTAGTGGACAAATGCAAAATTGCCTTTGGTACACCAGGGCGAACCCAGGTCTGGGTTAGACTGAAGGGAGAAGGGAGCAAGTCTGTGAAACTCACAGAGGTGTAAGAATAGGATAGAAGACAAAGGGAAGTTTGGCTGCTGGCTTTCCTGGCAGAGAGCAGACAGAACACCTATCAGGGCATACAGACTAAATTAATGCAAGGTCAGGCAGCAGTATCACATACTTTCTTTAATTCTGGGAGAAGCTTCATGGAGGCAGCAGGGTTTGCTGAAGTTGCTAGAGCAATTGGCTGGGAGTGTAGATTATTACTTTAGGTGTAGATGTCCACCAGGCCATACACACAAGGGGTTAGCCAGGAAGAAAAAGTTTCTTTAATTCTGGGAGAAGCTTCGTGGAAGCAGCAGGGTTTGCTGAAGTTGCTAGAGCAATTGGCTGGGAGTGTAGATTATTACTTTAGGTGTAGGTGTCCACCAGGCCATACACACAAGGGGTTAGCCAGGAAGAAAAAGTTTCTTTAATTCTGGGCGAAGCTTCGTGGAGGCAGCAGGGTTTGCTGAAGTTGCTAGAACAATTGGCTGGGAGTGTAGATTATTACTTTAGGTGTAGGTGTCCACCAGGCCATACACACAATATACAGTTTTACCCATTTTCTTTCATATATTACAGTTCACCAAAATTCGATGACAGAATCAAATGGTAAGAATGCAGGGAAAGGATGGATGTCTGTGCAGTGTCAAAGAAAATTATGTTTAAATAATGATGAAAAGGATGATTAGTTTAAATCAAAGAAGGGAGTGTGTCAAAAATGGTGTTTAATTAACAAAAAGATAAACAGCTTAGAGGTCAGACAAGTAGAAACACGTGGATAAGAAGGGAGGAAGAGTAATGACATGCGCAGTGTCAACAATTTAAGAATATTCAGTACTGTCATCAGTGGAGACTAAAGCAGCAAATTATAATTTTTAGGATCTCTTTATTTCTATGTTAAATATTACACTGAACATAATGTTGAGGAATCTTTTTAATAGTTATACTTTTATTAACTGGGTAGGACTGACAAGATAAAAGAGCATTTTCTCCTGGGGTGGCCAGGAAGCACCAATCTGATAAAGGGATTGCTCAGTAATACAGATTGCACAATGTGAATGAAGTGAATACAGCAAAACAACTACTATTAAAAGTATACTTTTCATTAATTTTTTGATACCTGTTATAATGTACACAACAGACTTTCTCCAGGGGAGGTCAGGAACAGCCAGTCTAAAGTGCTACCATTCTTCCTAGAAGATACATGAAAATGTACTAGCTATATTAGCATGGTATCTCTTTAAAATGTGTGTATAATTGTTAAAGACAAAAATAGACTAAGCTGTGTTGTTTTGAATTTTGGTGAACTGTGATATATGAAAGAAAATGGGTAAAACTGTATATAATTACATTTGCCACCAAGAAAATGTACTACAGTTTAGGAGTGAATATAGGCCTTGATTCCTGACTGCACAAGTATAACTAACACTAAAAAGTCTAATACTTCTTGGAGATGTGAGGTGGGTCAAAGGGGATTGCTTCATTTGGACTATATATTATTAAAATTCAAGCCTTCTCTCTTAGACATGTAACTGTGAAAAAGCATTCTTCAGATTTTGAAAAGTGACAGGCACAGGAAATCTTGTTTGGAGAATAATAAACAAAGGGAATGTCTGTTAATTACAGACAGTTAAAAGCTGTCTAAGTGACAGGAGTTTCTGTTTTGGTTGTTATAGGATGCACTTGGAGACAGAGCTTAAGCTAGATTGCCAGAAAAGACTTATTTTTTATGGGCCCCTCAAACCTCATCCTATTGGCCCAGCTTCAAGTGCTCAATGTTCATGCCAGATCTACCAGCCATACTCCTATCCCCCAGGACTATTCCAATATTGATAGGGTTGGCTGTGAATCCTAAGGGCATTTTGGGACCTTGGCTGTCTGTGTTTCCATCCAGAAGGGTTTCTATTTTTATATGCTCTACCCACTTCCCTTTATCTGCCCCCACACTAGTTGATTACTTCAAAGGGTAACTCCTAACTGGTGTCAGTGTACCTTAAAGCTTCAAAAGGAAGATGTTACTTCTTGGTAGTCACCATTTACTCACCATTATGAATAAAGATATTCTACCAGACTGTGTGTGTGCGTTATGTGTAAGATAATAATTTCAATTACTATGTGTAAAGTTGGACTGAAAGACAATGTGCTCAATCTGAATTGGATGAGATTCTGTGGAAGCCAGTGATTATAACACTGATCTGTAGCTGTGCTGTGTGGAGTTATTTAGGTTAAGCAGGTATTGATTATTAAATAAGATTTTAGTGCACATTTGCCATATACCATCAAGGCCAGTTTCTCTTTGCAATCTAATTAGTACCAGTGATGAGATTCAAACCCCATATTGTTGGCTCCATCACATTAAATATTGATGAAAATGGTAGGGGAGTTAAAAGTCCATAGTACCTACCACTCCCATATAAATTGTGTGCATCAAGTGTGATTGTGTGTCTGTTACACCTGCTTTACCCTAATCAGAAAGCTAGAGCAGGAAAGAAGTGCCCAGGGTTAACAATCTAAGAGGATTCCCTACTGCCATCAGTGGAGACAAACGCTGTATGGGCTGCCAACCTATGAAGCTAGCTAATAAGAACATAGAAAAATACCAGTGATAGAATATTCATAGTTTAACATGTGTGATTAGTTTTGCAGATAACAAAATATGTTCCTTACCAGGGTTAACAACAGACTTCATCTCTTTCCATGCCATGTACTGCAGTGGTCCTCCATACACCCAATGGTTTATTTCGCCAGTGATCACCTTCTTTTCCAGTTCTAGTTCCTTAAACCAGATGTCACTGAGTCTAGACAGACAGACAGAAGAAAATTAGTGTCAGACATCTGGCATTATAAGAAGAAACAACACAAACAGAAGTATATGAATACATCTACATATATAACAGGAAATGGAATACTGACAGAAACTGTTTTTTATCTGTATGCTGGAAATGGCTAGTCAAGTGATTTGGTCAGTGTCATGTAATATATGCATTTTAGAAATCAAACACAGACATGCCGGATGCTTTACATTAATTTGTAACAAGCTACTCTAGGTTGTTACACACAAAGGGTGGCATAGCTAAGACTTAAAGCAGCCATAGTGGGTAAACTGGGCGGTACCACAGGATTACTATCAATTGATTTTGCAGAACAAAGTAGCATCTGCAAATGCACATTAATGCTTCAGCCAGACAACAGGATAATACTTTCATTAATGCCAATAATGCAGGCTTGCGAGCAGCATGATCTTCAGGTATCAGTTTGGAAAGCATGTGATGTTCTTCAGCAGGGAAGAACAGCATTTATAGCGATACTCTGCTATCAGCTACAGGTCCAGATATTGCATTGCATGCACAAACGCATAGCATGCTGATACCGGGCTTGTGTTAGGAATGTAGAGGAGAATTAATAATTTCATTTCTTTCTCATTTCTGCTAAATTTCACTGTAATGTGAATGCAAATGAAAGTTTTTTTACATCTTTGCATAGAAGCTTGTTCTCTTCTGCATGGATTGAGTTGTAAATGGAAAAGATCTGCTTTGGATCAGCTTTCTTCACTGACAAACACATAAGTGAAATGAATATCAAACTAGCATTTTATTATGCAAATGTGCTAAACTTTGAAGTAATTTGTCTATTAACCCTGAATACATAAAGAAAAAGAAGAAAAAAAAAAAAAAACAAGAACAAATGCGGGTAGAAAAATTCTCTTTTATTATAAATCATCAAGAAATAATCCTGGGGTGGAGGGGACCCTGAAGAAACAGGCTTGTGCACAGTTTAAATTAAGTAATCCAGTTAAGACCTGGAAAATAAATGGCTATAAGGTATGTATTGTTAATAAAGGTTGGAGGGAGAATATCTCATCATAATCCAGTCTTGTGGGGTCTTGTCTCTTCACAATCACTTCATGCTATGCAGCAATGAAATGCTCCATCAAATGGCACTGCTAAGCATTGGTTCAGTACAAAAAGTAGCCAGGAGATGGTGACAGTGGATCACGTGGCTGCCATCTTGTTTATCAGTGAATCCTTTTTATTTGCATCTTCTGAGGAAATACTGGAGGAACAGTGCATAGTCAAAAGTGTGACTGACTCAAGAGTGGAGCAGAACCCATTGAATTCAATTCTTCAAAGTGCACTTTCATTAAAAACTAGTGAGAAACACAAGTAATAGCTGAGCTTCAAGTTGGAATTAGAACTTTTCAATACCTCATGTGGGTGTGGTATGCATCCCCCCCCCCCGGGTAACTAACAGCTTGAAGAAATAAATAGCTAGCTTGACTTGTAACAGTGTAGTTTACACCATTATTTTGAAGCCAGCTCCTCTACAACACAGAGGGATAAATCCATGGCAGCAATCTAGAAACCCTGGGATTTATTAGTAAACCAGGTACTAGAGGGTTTGACTAAGCTCAACCTTCCAGCAAGGAAACATGGCAGTTTGGTTCACTTCAAGACTGACACTTCAGCAGAGGCTGTGTTTCCTAAAGGTGCAACACAAAGGGGTGGAAACGTGGACCAAACATGCAATGAGTTCATACTGCAGCAGGCATATGATGTGTGGAGGCTTGGTGAGATCACACTGCAGAAGACATCTGGCATATGTGGAGGCTAGAATGCATAAAGAAGTCTGTATTGTGGTGCTTTCACTTACTCAGAATACTGCAGGGGAGAAAGATATAAAGCATAGAAACCCATGAAGGTTGCCTGGATGATGGCCTCCCACCCTTGGAAAAGATCACAGAAGAGCTGATAAGCAGCAGGTAAAAGAAAAAAAAAATACCCAATTTGCAAAACTACCGTTTTACTACCAACTAAAGTTGTGAGGTTGACTGCTTGTGCTTCAGCAAAAGTTGTTTTATATAGATCAAGGGACCGGGTCTATATTATGTGATAGAAGAATTTCTTCTTCGAACACGTAATAATCAATACATATAGAGCGAATGCTGTAAACTGCGAATGGCCACATCCTCAAATTTTTTCCTCGGGAAAAATTTCAGTTGGCCATTATCAGGAATCACTCTTTTCTTCAATGTAGAGTGATCTCGGAGTTGGCATATTTAGTCAGGGGGGTGTGGGGGTGAAGCCCCCACTTGATTAGTGTTTTAAAGTTTGTTTTTTATTTTACAGCCACGTGAATTTTTTCCCCCGAGGAAAAAATTTGAGGATGTGGCCATTTGCAGTTTACAGCATTCACTGTATATGTGATGATTATTATGTGTTCGAAGAAGAGATTCTTCGAGCACATAATATAGACCTTAAGGGACCTGATACCCACCAAGTATTTTAATGATTAATTAATTAATTAATTAATTAATTAATTAATTAATTAATTAAATGATTGATTATAATTATTTTTGAGCTAGTTCACGGACCCTTTCCAGTCACATCCAAGGCCAATCAGCAAAGACATAACAGAGAAAAAAAGTTGCAGAATATAAACAGAGTGGAATATCAACATGCAAAAGGTAAACTGAAAAAAATTAAAAAAGTAGCAAGTGAAATACATTATGCAGTTTTCACAATGAAATATATACAAGGAAGTAAAAAAATAAAAAAGCAACAAGCAAAACATACAGTGCCATTTGCAAGCTGAAATATATACAAGGAAGTAAAAAGTACAGTTGTGTAAGCGAAGTTAACATAAAAGTTGTTTGAATATATTACTGTTGCAGAATCCTAAGGTGTATGAATTATATCTTGCCAAGATTATGACAGTCTGCTAGTATTTAAAGCATTAGGGCACCTTACACATGCCCCCATTCAGATTATGGATGCTTCGTAATGACAAACTGCACATGGTTAAGACCATATGATCGATGTTCCAAAACGTCAAATTGTTTGTACTGAGATTGTGGTATGGTGGGGAATCATGTAATTTGCCCTTTTCCTCACTGTAGTGTGACCCCAAAGCTGGTATATATATATAATTAGCAAGGGTAGGTGGGTGTAAAAGTGTTTGTCCCTCACCAGAAACACAGTTTTCAGTAATTTTTGCATTTTTCGATGTTTTTCAATTATATGGTCTTGGCCATATGCAGTCTGATGTTCCATAATGTTGATATTGTAAAGCAGATTCACCCTAACTGCTGAAGGGTTTCTATGATCCTTTCAGATTTATATAAATAATGATAAGGTTTAAAGTCAATTTAAATTATAAGTTTTGGAATTTTATTCTATCAGAAGATGAAAAATACACCCCAAAGGAAAACAGAGCTCATATTCCGCAATCCATTAAGGGTACCTCTCTTGTACAGTATTGGTGAATATTTCCTGGAAATGTCTACACACACACCTTTTATTACTCCTGATAAACTATCTAAAATAAATAAAAGTACTAAAAACGTGAGCTGAAAGTATAAACAAGGAATTAAAGTGGATTGGTGTCACGTAATTTATGACTGTCCTACTTCAAAGGAATTTGAAGAGAAAATCAATTAATTTTCCTAAAGCTTTATGATAGATAAGTTGATCCTGGATAGGATTTTGGTCGTGCATAATTGTTATAATACCCACATCCTGCCCCAAACTCCTTCCACTACTACACAACCTTTTGCCTTGAAAATCTTCCCCTACTTTAAATATAAAAAAATGCATCACATTCTCAAACCATACTCACTATCCACTGATAATATCCCACCTGAATTTCTCAGGATAATGTTATGGAAAGCTCTTATGTCTCATGTTTATTCTTCACAAAATGCATATTAGTGTGTGGTTTCTTTGCAAATTAATCAATTAAAATGTTTATAATATGTTTCTGCCAAAGGAAAAGTGAAAAACAGATGCATAATTATGCAAGAAATATTTTTATAGCAGTAGTAGCAATTGCATTCTCTCTATTATTACTCTATAGTGTACTAACAGACAACTGAAGGCAAAGTAAGTACTGAATGAGTTCAGGGTTGTTATGCCATGCTATACTATTCTTAAAGAGTCTAGTTTCGGAAAACTAACAAAATGTGCCAGGCATCTCTGGAAACCAGACAATCAACAGTATGCTCTGCCCTTCTCAGGCTGGGGATGAATCTTTGTAAGGATGTCTATGAGACAGTGTGTACTGAAACTGAATGTTACAAAGGTAAAAGATAAATTCTTAGACCAAGTGGTCTATGTTTTACAAAGGCATATTTGTCAAGTGTTCATGTGAAGCTCTAAGCAAGGATCACAAGGACAAAAATATTTAAAAAAATGTATTATCTGTTAATAGCGATGTAATGTCAGAGTTCTGTAATCATGAAATTGATAAGAAAAGATATAAACATCGAAAGTTTTCATTGTTCTTGCAGACTGATCTGAAAATTTAAGTAGGCAGTCTCCCAGCACTGCTTATCGAGTAAACAAGTAGTTTGCACATTCTGAAGCATTATTCTTGCCTCAAGACTAAATGATAAAACTCTTTTATTTATTTGTGAACGTTAACAATAACAGTCAGTGCCAAAGCATACCCAGGATAAGTCCTTATAAATAGATCAATAAAAGAATCCTATGTTCCTTCACTCAGGAAAAAAAAATCATACACAACCCCACTACATTAAGGTGGGACCACAACAAAAATTAGACCCATCACCATCTTATGCCCCCTCTGAAAATGACTGGAAAAAAAGTATCCACAAGTAACTTCTTCAATCTCCCCTTCCAAAACAACTCTAGGCACCTAAACATAGCTTCTGCCCAGCACACAATACTACCACTACCTTTGTATCTTTTTTAGACACCATCAACAAAGCTAGGGATAGTGGTAAATTTGCATCCTCTTTATTCATAGCCCTGCCTAAGGTTTCTGACAGTGGTATCACACACCAAACTCCTACACAAATGTCTTCCCCTGGCCTTTCACATTCCACTTTCAACTAGTTCAGAAGATGCCTATCTGGCACACAACAGTTGCTTAAATGGCCCTGCAACCTGTCCCTTTTCCTGTCATTCACCATAGGTATACCTCAAGGCTTTATTCTCAGTCTCCTGCTATATAATATATTCACCAACAATCTCTATACTTCTTCCCAACAAAGCCTCTCTCATACAATCTGCAAACAACTCTACTCTAATTTGCACCTCTGATAGCCAAAACTATCTTCAACAAATAGCACAGGAATCGTTTAACTCCACTGAAAGATGACTCTAACATGTTCAATTGCTGTTCAGTTCTAAAAAACTAAGCTACTCCTGTTTTTTTTTTCCAAACTCGCATAGCTGTGAAAATGTAACTTCAAAATCATCTCCTTAAACACTGACATTGAAGTAGTATTGCATACTAAATTTCTTGTCATGATCATATGTGACAGCCCAAAAAAATGGCACCAAAAGTTGGGAAATCTCTACAGAACAAAACACTACCTTATAACTAATACTAAAGTAACCCTAGTTAACAGCTACCTACTACCATTACGTCTATGTGGAGCACCCTTTCCTATAAACTTCCAAGCTTCTCTAAAAACTAAACTTGAGCAATGCTATAACATGATTGCATGCTTTGCTATAAACAAGCTGGTTGGAACTACCTAATTATCTTACATACGCCTAATTAATCACATCAGAAAAAAATAAATGATTGCTCAGCTTGCTCAGCTCTTAATAGAATTCTTCAAAATTACACCCCGCAATGTCCCTTAAGATCAAATGATATAAAACTCTATCACACACAAACCAAAAAAAATCTACATGACACTCCCTATATTCTAACATAGTAGCAAAAACCTGGAACTCATTCCCCATAACTATCAAGTCAACCTCCACATCTTCACAGCTTCTTTAAAACCATTCTTAACTAATTCCTGCCTCTGCTCATGCTCCACATCAAGCTAGTCCCACCCTATAACACATTTTTCTATTTCACGCTAACGTCATCTCCTAATCACAGTTTTATCTTTACCCTAATTTCTTGCAACCATCTACTTCCTTCACTTCCTCCAGCTATAAATCTTTTTTGATGTTCTGACCTATCCCTCGCCCCTACCTTGCTACCATTCATGTACTGCTACAGAAAATCTCACTTGCTTGCTATGCTGCTGAAGTACATATCCTTCGAATAATCATTTGGAATTTGTAAACATCACTTTCCCTAGTACCTTTAAATACATGTTCTCTTCCTTTGTATACAAATATTCCATACATTACTAACACATTTTCACTCACACTTTTGGCACTCGCAATTCTTTTTCTCAAGTAACCACTCTCTGTCTAACTCTTTTGAATTCATGTATTCCCCCTACTTATCTCACATTTGTTTCCAACGTTCTCTCTTCACCTTTTGTAATTTAAGCAAATTAAACTTAGTAAACTTGTCTAGTCAGATGACTATTTCTTAGGTTACTCTCTATTATATTGCATTACACTTGTATAAATTACGACCTTTACAAATCATTTTATATTGTACTCATAGAAATGACAATCCTTCTCAAATGCTTATATTTGCTTTATTCTACCATTTTTCTTTCATGTAAATAGTTGGAGCTTCTTTCCCTGAGCCTCCAATGACATTAGGTATCGCCCAGTTGGGCTATCCTGGTAAATAAAAAATAAATAAATAAATAAAATCTTACTACAAAAACAAAGAGATCTATTATTTATTACAGACTATCTTGGCAACAGCCAAGAAAATTATCATCAGAAAATGTGTGAATAACTCTTCCAGAATTCAAGAGGTTATAGACAAAGAAAATGTCATCAAAAGAAACAGATTACCATCAGATTCTGCTCCTCTTAATTAATGGGCTAAAGTGATGACTTGACAGAACTGTGGAACCAAGAATCCTTGCATATGGGTGTTGAGTCATAATATTTATGTTAGTTTATAATTCTTCATTAATATATATTTTTTATATATCCCCTGTTCTTGTGTTCTCTTTTCAAGGATTACTGGTTTTAGTTTTAACATGTTTGGTATATACTGTATATAGTTTATATCTGAAAATGTATTTTTTCTAATTTCTGTTCTCTTTCTATAATTAGCTGATTTAAATATCTGACCTGGAGACTCACTAAATGACCTAGAGCGAACAGTGATGCTTGCAGTAAACAGAGTCTGCATCCATGATGCAGTATTTTGTGATTCAGAGACATTTCTTTTATCCAAGCCTTGGAGAGGTGTGGAACTGTAAATAACTAGCTTTTCAAAAAAAAAAAAAAAAGGAAAGAGAATTAATTTATTTTAATTATTTCAATTCTGCTTATATTATTTGTCTTGCACGTAAAGTGATCTGTGTGGTAATACTACTTTATATTTTTCTGTTCCATCCATTTGCATTTTTTAGTTTGTTCTGGGACCTTATTCTTGTATTTCATTAAGCAGCTGTGGGAAGATTGTGTTTCAGCATTATTCTGCACTACTATTTCACAAGTACAATTACTTGTAAACTCTATAATTTTCTACTTTAAATCCTGCTGGGCCATAGTGTTGTAGCTTAATTCACAGCTGTGGCAAAATTGTGTACTACTGACAGATTTTGAGCCTTAGTCATTTCTTACTGCATTTTCCCATAAACAGTGTCACTGGTAAATGTCTGCATACTCTGGTGCCTAGTAGAAGGTCAATAGTGAGAGAATTGTCTCGGCTCCAGTTTGTACTTCAATGCTTTTAGATTCTGCTTATCTCTTACTTGCTTAACGTAGCATTCTGTGTCTGCCCCATCCCCTACTAACACATTAAGGTAAAGTTTATGAAAGAGCTCAAATATTACCTTTATTTAACTGGGTGCCTCTCTAGCTAGCCTGCTTGTTCTACACAGACCTCCCATTGTTTTCCTGTTATTATTTTATAAGGCCGTGTCTCTGGTTTCCACCCTTTATGATAGTCTGATTTCCAATGTCCTTCCCTCCCCACCTCCATTGCTGTTGAAGGCTGTATAAATTATTTATATACTCTTCCCACCCATTGTTTTCCATAGATCCATAATACTGAGTGTCCACCCAGCAAACCAGTATTGCTCTTGAGTAAACATTCTTTACTACATATTGTCTTGTGCTCACTTTCCAGGAGCTCAGTAAAGTTTGGAGTACTAGCTTGCATTTCAGAAGTGTTTTACTTGTATCCAGTTCCATCCAGGCACTTAAGATATTTGAGTGATCACTACTGTTTCCTGCTTTTCTGTGTGCTTTTCACTGATTTTTTTTTTGCAAAAAATATTGCCCTTCTTGTCACTGTTACTGCTACATAACTGCCTTGACATTGGCTTCAGCAAGGTATTTCCAGCTAGTTGTTTAAGTGGTTTGTTGTAGCTTTGCTCTTGTGGGTCTCTTCTATACTGTGTTTTTACATTAGGAGGACTGGGTTCATACATCTTGTAGTAGGAGGTGTTTGTCTGGTCTATCTGAGTTGGGAAATATACAAAATGACTCATAGTGTAGTCATTTTATTGTCTAGATGGCTCATTAGTTAGTTTTCTGTTTTTTCTTTGCTGCTATAAATTTTGCACATTTGCGTGGGTTAGCAGTGCCATGTGCAGTAGCAAATACCTAGAAAGCAAATTTTCCCACAAAACTGTAAAGCAGCAATGTAGCACAAATACCTTGTATGTTAATAAACTTAGAGCAGCTGGATTGGTGTTCAGAGGCAATACTTACAGATTTAGTAGAATTCAGTATTGTGTAAACATTAAAGTTAGTAGAATTTAGTACTGTTTGGCATAATCTGCTCCAATAAAGCAACCTTATTAGTCTGCATCAACAAAGCACCCTTAATAGCCTTCTAACCCCAATTCACCACCCCCTTGTAGCTCACCAGTCAAAGGACTGGACAGTATGGATATGCCATTTTCTAACTGCTCTGTAGCCAGCTTAGTCGATTTGGACATCTTGAGACAATGCAACAATTGCCTCATGTTTACTGACAGCCACTTCTTAAAAAACAGACACAGTATATGACTACTTACAAAATGACACTGGAGGCTGAATTCTTGCATACAGGTGCACATAATGTTATCAAAACCACACATGGCACACAACACACAGATAGACTAATGTATGTGGGGACAATTAAAAGCAATCTTCCTAAACCACAAATATCACATTTTCACTTGTTGTCAAAGCTATGCCATCAGTCAAAAACACTCAGAAAAAACAACGCCTAACAACACACGTATTGTCACTCTCAGTGGAGCTCCAAACACTAAGCCCCTAAGGCAAGCAAACACACTTCCCAAAACTCTTGTCTCCACTGTAAGATACACTGATGCCCCTCTAACCAGGCTGAGCAAGGAGAAGAGAACTGTTCGTTGCTTATCTGGAGCCAGGATCCACCAGACCGCATGCACACTGAAGTCATTATGTCACAGGTACCAATATGATTACATCACAGTCCATGTAAGTATAAATTACCTGAGAAGTACTTTCCTAGACTATATGAGGAGAGACATTATAGAGCTTTCAGATTATGTGTCTTAGGCTATGAGCCTAGCAATGAGCAACATATTACCTTCACCAAGGATGATGCCAGAATATGAGCAAAAATGATTGATTTCAACAAGTAGTTGTCTTTCTGGTGTCATTCTAAGGGGATCCAATACTTGTCAACTTAGGAGGACATGGTTAACAGACCATGCTACTTTGACAAGGATGGTCTGCACCTCTCCACTGTACGCTTTTGAATACTGGCTTAAAGGTTATCCATCCCATAGTGCCTTTTTTAGGCAGTGCCAAATTTTTCAAACAAACTGACATAGGAAAATCAATTCAACTGAACCTCAAGGTGTTACTGCTTAATGTCAGGGGCCTAAATAAAAAAACTACACTCCCTCCAAGCCCTTACTACACACAGTAATATAGACATCTGTGTGGTTATCAAGATGTTGTTTAAAATGGCAGGAGTACCCTGGCAGTGCAAGGTTTCATTGCCTTCCACATTTTTAGACCGGTAGCTGCACAGACAAGGGTTAAAGGAGGAGATGTCACAATATATATCAACAACAAGTATACCTCTAGGGTGGTCAAACAGGATGAGGTGTTGGAGCTCCTTCACATGCAGATCCCCATACAAAATTCTGTACAATATCCTAGCCAGCTATAGGTCACACTTTATGTCCCAAAAGCTCACAATGCATACTTGGAACTAATGGATACACTTACCATATAACCTGGCACTCTACTCATGGGAGACTTTAATTACCCCTCTATAGACTAGGGATTCTGTATGACCTCAAATCTCCTGGACTTCATAAATACAAAAACCTTTGACCAAACAGTGAATACACCCACTAGAGGTTCCAACATACTGGACCTCGTCCTGAGAAATAATGGAGGAATGCTGCACCCTCCCCCATGTCTCATCCTTCCAGGTAAGATCCAACCATAAAGATGTGTCAAAATAAAAATCAACTCTGCAATCCCATTAAAACCAATAACAAACAGGAACTATTCCAAAGCAAACTACCTTTCATTAAGTGATGGTTGGTCAAAGTTCAGTGTCCCTCCAAACCCAGAGAACACAGCAGCCTATGCTGTATTGTTCTCAGAAACTCTGTACAGTCCTGTCAATGGCTGCACAGAGGCTGCTGTAGCTACCAAAAGTAAAACCAAGTCTAGCCCCAGAAACAAACTGGCCTGGTGGCATCCCAAGTTAAATAGGATATAAAACTAGAGGAAAGAATATGGCAAAAATCAGGAAGGGTGATTCCCATAAAGACAGAAACTCTCTCAAAGTAAACAGGCAACTAAAGCTAATTAGGTCAAGCAAAGCCAACTTTGAGGTTAAAATAGCCTCCCAGGTGAACGATAACCATAAGGCCTTCTACAGCTATGTCAGAAACCTCAAGGGCAGCACACAGCAATGTACTGAACTAGTGGTTAATTGTGTCACATTCACCAAGCCTAGTGATATAGCAAACATCTTAGTGGAAAAATTAAATTCCAACTTTACCCCTTTCTCACTCTTAACTACCCTCTTAAGAATACCCTCAAACATAACCACTCCAACTATAACGAAGGAGGATGTACTGGCTGCACTCACTAAAGCCAAGAATACTACCTCAGTGTTCCCCAGTTACATCCCAGGATTCCTTATCATGACCCCTGGAGTCATTATTTAACTTTAGTCTTAAAACACACTTTGCACCATGTGAATGGAGGACAGTGAATCCCCCCCCCCCATAAGGAAGGGCCTTCAACAGATCCTGGAAACTATGAACCCATTAGTCTAACTAGTCTTATTTGCAAAACCATAGACAGAATTATCATGTAAATTATCAACAAGAACATAGGAGACCTCCAGACACTGGATCCATCCCAGTTTGGCTTTGTCAAAGGAAGGTCATGCTTACTGAATCTGGTGGACTTCTTTGAAGAGGTCACTAAAACAATGGATGAGGAGAAAACGGTGCATACTGCCTACCTAAATCTGGCTAAAGCATTTGATACAATATATTACTCGGGCATTGTCAACAAACTTAAGGAACTAGGTATAAACCCCCTATAACATGCCATGCAGATAGCTGGCCCACTGATAGGACTCAGGAGGTTAGAATCGGTGAGTCGACCTCCACAAAGAGGCCAGTCACCAGTGGAGTCCCCCAGGGTTCTGTGCTGGGCCCATGCCTCCTTGTCATCTACTTCTCATATGTTAAAGGCCTTTGGCTAACCAAGTTTACAGATGATTGCAAACTGGAAGCAGTCACTGAATCACCACAAGATGACCCTACTGGAGGTCTAATACAGACAAACGCTTGACGCCAAAGCCATGGCTTAAAACTCAATACCAAGAAATGCATTATAGTACCTTTTGGGAAGTGCACTACCCTGGGTAACTGTGTCATCAATAAAGCACCCTTAAGAGTTGATTCACTAGTCAGAGATCTGGGAACTCATGTAGATAGTAACCTAGCCTTTGACCAACATGTGTTCAAGGTAGTAAGAAAACCCTTCTATGTTGCTCAACATATAAGCAAGGACATGGTGTCTAGGTCCAGAGAGGTCATTGTATCACTGTAGTCCACCATCATCAGAGTTATTGTAGAGTATAATGCCCCCTTCCGTGTGTCACTGACCACACACATGCAGCAACTGGAATTTCCAAAAAGGCTCCTTACAAAAAGAATACAAGGAGTAAACAAAATGTTCTATGCCGATCACTTCAAAGACCTGTCTCTTTACATGATATAATACAGACTTCTCAGAGATAATCTTTGCCTGGCAAAAAAGGCATCCCTGGAGTTATTTTTGACCTGCTCATGGTGAGGAAGCTCTCCCCAGCCCCTTTTCAGTGTGCATGTCTGTAACACACTTGGTCTGCCTGTATCATTGCAGCTCAGGTCCCCCCCAGCAACTGCAGCACTGCCAAATAAAACCACTGCCACAGTCTGGTTCCCTCTACAGTTATTGCAAGCCAAGAATAACACTTTTTAATAAGGATACCCACCAGACAAGTCTGCATAGCACAGTTGGTCTGTCTGTATCATTGCAGATCAGGTCCCCCCCCCCCAGCAACTGCACCATTGCCAGATAAAACCACTGCTATGGTTCAATTTCTCCCTATAGTTATTGCAAGCCAAGAATAACACTTTTTAATAAGGATACCCACCAGACAAGTATGCATAGCACACTTGGTCTGCCTGTATAATCGCATCTTGGGTACCTCCCCTCCCCCCAGTAACTGCAACATTGCTAAATAAAGCCACTGCTACTGTCTGGGTTCTCCCTACAGTTATTGTAAGCCAAGAATAACACTTTTTAATAAGGATACCCACCAGACAAGTCTTCATAGGTGACTGCATGTTTACAGTTCTTGTTATTAGCAGATTTGGTCCTTAATAATTATGTTTTAAACATTGTGACTGGTTGTTTACATTTCTTTTTATTTCACATTTGTTACTTTTATTAGTTATTTTTTAAAAATTGTTTTGGCTGGCATGCACATCTGAAAGGCTCCACCCCCCCAACCCCAGGAAACTATAGCTTTGTTTCTCGCCACTAGGTGGCACAACTAACAATATACTTGTTGTATCTTGTCCCAAATAAATCTGCCTCTCCATTAGAATTCCTGTAAAGTAAGGCTAGTACCGTTTACTTGGTGTATTTTGTCCCAAGATAGATTTGCCTTCCTTTGTTTTACCTACAAACCAAGGCCATAAAGGTAGTGTTACTGCAACTATCTGCTTACACTCCTACCTTTCTGCCTCTACCTCTACCTTGCTTTCACTTACCTTACAGCTCCAAGGGTTGACTTTTCATACTGATTGTTTTTTTTTGCACTCTTCTGTGAGGGGGGCCAGCCCACTCCATTTGCCCTCGCTACACTTGGGCTCACTCCACTCCCCTACCCTACCCCCACTCCCTCCTACCCCTGCATCATCTAGACTTATACAAACACTAACCACTCCCCTAACTTCCCCCAATCAAAAATCACCCTCCATCTGCCAGTCACACCTCACTTAACCAATACACTATTTGTAACACTTCTCCCTCTCCTCACACAACTTAATTGTAACTGTCCTTAATCACTCTACTCCCACCACATTACACCAACACCCCTCTATCCTTACATCTTCATCATACCATCTAGCTAACCTAACATTTAAAAAGAATACATGCCATGCTCTTTCTCCTGCCCACACTCTATACCCTACTGCTATCAGCATACTATCTAACATCCTACATTCACCTACAAATACAACATGTCCATAGCTCCACACTATATTATACTAATACAATCCACTCCTCACTCTCCTACCTTGCCATCTACTCCCACCTCTACAATCACACCTATTGCACACTTCCACTTCAAACATGCAGTTGTCAGCAATTCCACTAACCACTTCAGGAAACACCAAGTTCACATACTCTCCAAATTGTCACACAAACATGCATGTGTATTATCACAGATTCTCTGTAGTGGTGATGTACACCCCAATCCCAGGCCACATGCTGCACAACATACTATCATGGTGCCATTCCACCCCTTCCTCGCATTAAAACTACAGACCTTCTAGTTCTTAACATGAACCTTAGAAGCCTAGTTAACAAAATCACAGACTTTCATGCAGTTATTGCACAGTACTCACCAGCCATTCTTACAGCAACAGAAACTTGGCTAAAACCTCATATAAGAGACCCAGATATACTCCCTCAAGGTTATAGCGTACACAGGTTAGACAGGATCACTAAGAAGGGTGGTGGGGTTGCAATCTTCTGCAAAGATAACCTAAGCCTAGACTACTTACCCATCAAATACCCTTATGATAACAACTTTGAAGTCCATGTAACACGACTCAGAATCAACCCAAAGAAAAATATTACCATAATAGCCACTTACATACCTATCAACAATACTACCACTGCCATTGAGGAACTCATTGCCTGGACAGCCTCAACCTACACCCATGAAACCATTATCACAGGCGACTTTTCAACTTAGACTGGAACACTTGCACTGGTGATAACCCCTTCATTTTCATAAATCTAGATAGTTTCTACCAAACAATCCAGTTTCCCACTCAAACAGATAAACATAGCAAAAGCGAATCTACCTTAGACTGGTCACTTATTAACAGTACTACCCACAATTCTCTCTGGATGCCTTTCAAATAATTTAAATGACCATAGACCTACTTACTTAATCCATCATCAGCTCAATCAACCCAGAACCATAGTTTACAAAGTCGTACGAAATACCAAAGACTTTTCCAATGAACATTCTTAGACATGCTCAATAAATGCAACCGGACACCACTACATCATTTCCTACTTCACCAGCCCGTAACATACTTCAATGACACATTTCTAGCTATTTTAAATAGCTTAGCACCAAGTCGTACATGTTGTGTTAAAATAAGAGATTGACCCTAATATCAAAAGAAGCCATTAGACTTCAAAAACTAAGGGACAAAACCTGGTTTCAATATCAGAAAACAAAATACAGTAAAACTCTGGTAGCATACCAGCAGCTCCACAATCAAACAAAAAAAAAACAACTCAGAATAGACAAAAACATATTATACATCTATGCAAAACAAATATGAAAACAATCCCAAAAAGTTCTGGCAAGCAATTAACTCACTCCTGCACCCAGGTAAAGCCACAACCCCAGAACCAACAACCAATAACCAAAGCATGAGTATTGTCTCACAAATTAACACCTCCTTTATAAACACCACCCTCTCCTTAGTTACAGGGAATAATTCTACCCCACCATCTCTTCCACTTAATGTGGAAACTAACAACTCTTTTGACCTCAAACCTGTCCCAACTAACACCAGAAGAACAATGCTGAAAAAACTGAAACATTCTTCCTCAGCAGCTGACCAGCTCCCCAGTGAGTACCTCAAACTATCAGCTGATGCCATAGCTCTGCCTATCTCCATTCTAGTAAATAGGTCTACAGCAGAACAATATGTGCCAAAATTATGGAAAATTCTTGTATCACCCCTCTACATAAAGGAGGAACATCAACAGAATTAAACAATTACAGAGCCATAGCCATTCTTTCCCCCTGTGTCAAAATTCTGGAAAAAAGTATCCACACTCAATTACTACAATACTTATTATTTCAACCTTATCTCTCCTTCCCAACATAACTTCAGACCAAAACACAGCACCACCACAGCCTTAACCCATTTCTCTAACACCATCAACCAACTAAGAAATTCAAACCAGCAACTATCATCAATCTTCCTAGACATGTCAAAAGTGTTCGATACTGTCTCCCATCAGAAACTCCTTAATACTCTTGCCTCACTAAACCTACCAAAACCTCACTAAGCTATCTTTTTGACAGACAATAAGCAGTACAATAGAAAGCTGAACTCTCACCACTTCTGCCTGTCTCGGTTGGAGTCCCCCAAGGGTCCATTCTAGGACCCCTTCTTTTCACCAACTTCTCTAATGATCTAGCCTCATCCACAACACATGCTAAAGTAGTTCAGTATGCAGAAAATTAAACTATAATCTGCTCAGCAGATACCTTACCAGACCTCCAAATACTAGCTCAACAAGCTTTTAACGATATAGAAACATATTTAAGTAAATCACAACTAGTCCTCAACCCTAAAAAGACACAGTTAATGCTATTTACCAGTAGCAAACAATCACCAACGACCTTTCCTTCATCATTCTCTCAGCAAACAACACCGTCGTCCAATCAGTTGAGCATACAAAACTCCTTGGCGGGACAATCAACAACCAACTCAGATCTGACCATCAAATAGCCTTCACAATTAAGAAAGCCCACATCAAACTTGGCTCACTGTACAGAAGCAAGCCATTCCTCACTGACAATTCCAGACTAGCCATATCCAGAACCTTCCTCCTCTCTACACTCCTATATGCTTTCCTCCTCTTTACCAACTTAAAAAAATCAGACTTAACCAAATTGGAAACTTGCTACAACAAAATAACCTGCTACACAGCCAACCTCCCCACCAAACCCACTATTGTATTGCTCTACATAAATTAAATTGGCTCAAGCTACCTAAACTTCTCCATCTCTACCAACTTAAATTCACATACAATATCATCTTCCATCCTGACAGTTGTCCATCCCTCAAGGAACTTGTTGTTCCCTACTCAAGCCTACGAAGTCTAAGCTCACAGTAACAAAGCTAATAATACTTACGGTGAAGCCCTGTTTTCAAATCATATAGCCAAATTATGGAATTCTCTACCCCACACCCTCTAAAACACATCTGAATCTACCAGTTTTAAACAACTACTATTTGAACATCTATCCAAGAACTGGCATTGCTCCTACACCAAACCTGACTGACAAGATGTCTATAACTCTCTCAACACACTGTCCAGTCCTTACCTCATTTTCTCCCTCTCCTCAGTGTTTATTACTACTCAAAAATATATACAAAGGAAAGCTTATTTGTTTATAACTATTATTTAATATATACACAATACTAATTTTATTTTTCTCTCAGTGATCTTCACTGAAATGCTTGTATAGACTAACTAGATGATGTGTATTCTGCATCCTACTGTATATATACTATTGTACTATCTAATTATTGTATTTTGCTTACACTTCTGTGGAGCATTCCTCCCCGGGCCTCCACTGAAAATGGGCTTCTGGCCCAGTCAGACTTTCCCTCTAAATAAATAAATCTGGATGCACTTTGTGCACATCCTCAAAACAAACAAACATCAAAACTACTAGATTAAAGACGTACATTTTGCAAGTATCATAAATAGCACATGATGGAGAGACAGATATGTTTCTCAAAGAACTCCCATTCTCTGGAACAGGCTTCTCATTCATGTGAAGCAGAGTTCTACCCTATCCCCAACTTGGACCAAAGGATGGGTTATCAAAAATTCACTGGTGGTCTGACGCCTATGTCTCTGATGAACAAGGCAAGCAGTAATTCACCACCTATGTAAATCAGATTTGTGGGTCATATTTGGGTTTCACATCTAGGCTTAAAAAGCCTTAGTGTTTGTTAGCTTAGTATACACTTATGAACCTATGTTAGTAGTGATGATGAAAGACCTCATTATCAGCTAATTTGGATTTCTCTGAATTATAGTTACATCCATGACACTGACAATTTCATGAGTATAGTTAAGTACAGCAGCTACACTGTATAGCCATAGGCATCCCTCCTGCTCAGTCAATCTCCCTAACACACACACACACACACACACACACACACACACACACACACACACACACACACACACACCACAGTACCGATACCTATCCGTAAGTTGTCCTTTGATCCCCGATACTGATGTATGTGATGTTATGATACAAGGGTTTACAGTACTCCCAAGTGGCTAGAACGTCCCTCACCCCTGATCCCTGTACTAGCTGAAGTGCCATTACAGCATAAGTGCAGTATGCCTGGTGGCTAGTAACTCACCCCACCCTCTCCCAATCCCCTAACTGCTGACGGTGCTGTTAAGGTTGCTTTACTCTTGGTGGCTAAAGTGTCCTCCCAATTCCCAAAGTATTTTAATTTTTAGTAGATGGTCCATGTTCTTTACTGTGACATGGAGGGGTCAACCATGTTGATCTACATACACAAATGATTTCCTGAATCACCTGGTGTGTAGATGTTTTCCTGGAGGTAGTTCTGGAACAGATGGCATGTGGCTAATTAGCATATTCCCCTCCCCTTACTGCCTCATTATCATACAGCACAGAGGCAGCCCTACACAGTGTTGCATGTCTTTCTGCTAGAGCACCCTGCAGTACAATGTTGGGGGTGTTTCTGAATTATAAAAGGTTATTGAGACACGTACATAAATGCGTACATGCTGCGGTACCTTGATGAATTCCCCCATGAGTTTTTTTCGCTTGTAACATTTAATCTGGAGCAGCAATAAATTTGTTAACTAAAAACATGTTGATCTAAAGGATTAACCAAAAAATGTATGTAAGGGTTAGAAATCTTACATTTTCCTTCATTAAAAATAAAATAAATACATGCATACAAAGACGCCTCTGCTCTGCCTATTCAGGCTAGATGCCTACTTATGTATGTTCATCTTTAGTGTTTTATTGTTCAGTTGTTCTCCCTATAACAGTTCCTGCAGAAAGTTTAAGGATCATAAGTGCAAACTGCAGGACAGTGAACATTTAAGTGCAATCATCAGTAGTCACTACTAATTGTGAGAGTGTAAGATCTCAGAGTATTCCATCTATTCCAAGGTGCATCAGTCTCAGATTTGGTAATAGAGGTGTGGTGGGTAGCAACACTCTCATATCTGGGGAGTGCAATGACAGTACCTACTAATTGTGAGAGTGCAGTACCCTGGACTATTGTCTCTACTTTGAGGTAAAGCAATCTCAGAGTTAGTAATAGAGATGTCAGGAAATCCATCATCCATGTCTAGGGGTGCAGTGGTAATAAAAATACTAACTGTCACAGTGTAGTATCTCTGAGTAATCTTTCTTGTCTGAGGTACAACAGTCTCACAGTTAGTAAAGGTTTCTGAGGTGCAGGCCCCTCATATTGAGGGGTGCAGGGGTAGAACCTAATTCTGAGAGTGTAGTATCCTGGGCTATTTCCTCTAAATAGAGGTACAGCAATCACAGAGGATTAGTAACAGATGCATCAAGGATGCAGCCACCCCAGCAAGGGGTATGGGGCAACTAATATATATTAATTGTAAGACTGCAGTATTTCAGAGTATTCCTACTACACTTAGGCACAACAATCTCAGAGTTCATAACATTGGTTCAATGTAAAACTCTCCGGTATCAAGGCGTGCAGGGGTATTACATTCTAACTATGAGAAGGCAGTAGCTTGGAGTATTCCTTCTACGCTGATGTACATCAATTACAGAGTTAGTAACAGGGTGTTAGGGGTGCAGCCTTCCATATCAAGGGGTGTAGGGGTAATACCTACTAACTGTAAGACTGTAGTATCTCAGGGTATTTTCTGTACTACAAGGTACTGCAGTCTCAGAGGTAGTGACACATGTGTCAAGGATGCGGCCCCAAACCCATATCTACAGTCACAGACTACAAAGCCCTTAGGAAAAATGATAAAAAAAGTCTTAACAATGAGTTTTGAAATTTGCTGTAATTGGAACTGAGTTGCAATTTAATGACTGAAGTGTTGAGACTTGCATTAACACTTCTGACAAGGACTGTCCATTTACATAAATGAATTATGGATTTTTTTTTTTATTAAAATGTGGAAAGAGTCTTACTGACCATGAAAGCTGTTTCTCTTATTTGTTAAATTTAAGATGTTTTCTGCTCTGCCTGTGAGCTTAATTTGAGATGTGTAGTTACCTAGGCTGGGTATGTTTAGCTCCCCATCACCTTCCCATCTCATCAACCTTACAGTGTCATACATTGCAACATTATGGTATGCCAGGAATTCTGAGGTGTCTGAACATCACCTTTGTGATGTCATGTGGATCTTAAAATATTAGGTTGCTGACTCCCTAACAGTAATGTAAAACACACAGAAAGTCTGCTTTCAGCACCAGAAACATAATAGGACTTATTATATTATGTTATAATGGAGTAATTTCTAATTCTTTGAGGTTCCTACATAGTTTCATAGGTTCATAGGTAGGTACTAGGCTATCTGCCCGAAGGGGTTTATAAGCCTAGCTGAAATGTATTAGTTTTTGCCGCCCCCTTAGATTAGTTCCCTGTGCCTCTGTCCAGTAGAGCCATTGAAGTGATACCTGGGGTAAACTTTCTGTTTCCCATCCAGTCGTCAAGTTTTCTCTTGAAGAGGGTTAGCGAGGAGCTCTGCCTAATGTAGATTGGAATCTTGTTCCAGAGCATGGGAAGTCTCTGGGACAGGAATTTCTACTCCAGCATCTCCTATTTATTGTTGTGGTGAGGTTTAGATCCCTGGAGCATGTGGCTCAAGGGTATATGGTTTTCTTTAGGTGGAGCATGTCCATTATTTCTGGGTTGGACATGGCCTTGTATGTCAGGCAGTGATCACCTTTGAGTAGGTGGTATGCAACCGACTACAGCTGGAGTTTCTTCAGTCAAGCTGCATAGGGCATCTACTTGAGTGGTGAGGTACTTCTGTGGTCTTTCCAGTTGTTGCAGGTATCTTGTAAGGTACATCCCAAATGGGGCATTGTACGCTATGATGGATCTGATGAGTGATGAGTAGAAGGGACCAATGACCTCTTTCGATCTGGATGCAAACCCTTTTGTTAATAGTTGGGCCACATAGAAGGATTTTCTAACCACTCTGGCAATGTGTCTATCAAAGGAGAGGTTACTATCTACTTGGGTCCCCAGATCCCTTATTACGTCATCTGTATTTAGGGGGCTACCACCTATTTGGTAGTTTGTGGGTACTTTGTTTTTTCCAAAGGGGATGACTATGCACTTTTTGGCATTTAGCTTGAGGCCATGGTTTTGACACCAGTTTTCTGTCTCAGTAAGACCCTTTTGGAGGATGTCTGTGTCAGCTGGAGAGTCAATTATAGCCCCTAGTTTGCAGTCGTCTGCGAACCTGGTCAGCCATAGTCCTCCTGTGCTTGCCTGTATCTCTGAGAAGTATATGCCGAACAGGAGGGGTCCTAGAACTGAGCCCTGGGGAATGCCACTTGTAACCGGTTTAGAGTCAGACCTAGCTCCCCCAACTCTTACCATGTGGGTTCTGTCCGTGAGCCAGTTGGCAACCCATCTCATGATGTAGGGATTTATGTTCAGGTTGGTGAGCTTGTCTATAATACCTGAGTGGGGAATGGTGTCTAAGGCCTTTGCGAGGTCTAGGTAGGCTGTGTGGACCACCTTTATCTTGTCTATAGCCTTGGTAACTGTCTCAAAGAAGTACTCCAGGTTTAGGAGACATGATCTGCTCTTAACAAAGCCGAACTGGGTAGGGCCAGTGTTTGGAGGTTTCCAGTGTCTCTGTTAATGAGATCCATGATGATGCGCTCCATAGCTTTGCAGACCAAGCTAGTCAGGCTTATAGGGTGATAGTTCTTGGGGTCCATTGTGGCTCCATCTTTGTGGAGCGGAATAACCGTTGCTGTGTGCCACTCTGTGGGCAGTAGCCTGTGGAGAGGCTGAGTTTAAACAGTGTGTTTAGGTGAGGGGTTTGTTCATCTTTGAGCTCATATAGGACACAGCCTGGGACACCATCCGGTCCCACAGATGTTGTGTTTTTGGCTTTGGAGAGGGCTGTTTTAACCTGAGTGTCTGTGATTTCAGGGGCACTACATTTTTCTGGCATAGTTATGGGCCCTTTTGGGGGTGAGAGGGAGGTGAAATTTGCACTGAACCTGTCTGCCAGGATGTTGGCTATATCAGTCGGTTCATTGCATTTTGTGCCATTCTGCACTAATTCTGAGGAGATCTGAGAATTGCCACTTAGATTCTTGACATAGCTAAAGATGGTCTTGTGGTTATCTTTGGAGTCCATGTCAATTTTTCTTTTGAAGCTAGCCTTGGATGATTTTATGAGGAAACATAGTTTCTTGCTGATACTGATCAGGGATGTCTTCCCTTCTTGGGATTTTACTCTTTTCTGTACTAGTTTTCTCCTTCTATTGTATGGCTTGTTTATAGCAGGGGTCCAACAGACTGGTTTCCTTTTCTTGGAGGAGTGAGTCTTGGTTTTGTTTGGGATAGGATGATCCATGCATTCTTGTAGGTGCCCGTAGAGTGCATTAGTATAGCAATAACCCACGCCTGGGTGTGGGTAATGCTGGATTTACCCACAGTTGGTGTGGTTTGGCCACGAGGGAGAAGCCCGAGTGGCCAAACAAAGCCAACCGTGGGTAAATCCAGCATTACCCACACCCAGAAGTGGGTTATTGCTATTATACAATTAAAGAAAAAAAATAATTGCTTTTGTTAAATAATGGCAGTGTGTAATGCCTCCTTGCTGCCCTTCCGCAGCTGCCTGGTATTCTGCGGCAGTCCTGATGTACTGCACATGCGTATGCCTACACAGTACATCAGAGCTGTGGGCAAAAGCAACGGAGAAAGCAAGATCTCCGTTGCTTTTTACAAACTGTTTCGCTATGTTAAATGGGTTTAACATAGCGAGACAGCTTTAAAAAAAGCAATGGAGAATCTCCATTGCTTTTTTAAAGCTGTCTCGCTATATTAAACCCATTTAACATAGCAAGACAGTTTTGAAAGAAGCAACGGAGAAAGCAAGATCTCCGTTGCTTTTTACAAACTGTTTCGCTATGTTAAAGGAGTTTGACATAGAGAGACAGCTTTAAAAAAAGCACTGGAGAAAGCAAGATCTCCGTTGCTTTTTGCAAACTGTCTCACTATGCAAAAGGAGTTTGACATAGAGAGACAGCTTTAAAAAAAGCAACAGAGAATCTCCGTTGCTTTTTTTAAAGCTGTCTCGCTATGTTAAACTCGTTTAACATAGCGAGACAGTATGAAGCAATGGAGATCTTGCGTTCTTCGTTGCTTAAAAAAAGAGTTGTAGTAATGGAAAAAGTCTGGGCGACCAATCAGCGTGCACATTTTTGAATATTAATGGGGGGTTATTGTATAATAAAGGATTTTGCAGCTTGGACAGCATTATCCTTTAGCATGGGGGCTTTGAAACTTCCTACATTAATCTGCTAAGAAAATATGTCAAACTCTCTTTTAAGGCTGACAATAACAGTTATGTGTATCTTCATTTACAAATGCAGACCTAGAACAAAATGAGTAATGGGATGCCTTTGTATCTGCCAATCTGTTTATAAAAATAAAAAATATAAAAAGTAAAAGGCGTATAGACTGGAAAATAAAAACTTTTAATTCAAAAGTAGTGACAAAGGTAAGCGCTTTCGAGGTTGCCCTCTTCTTCAAACCTTAATAAAAATGTGAATATCAAGACAGTTTAAATACATACCAACAACCAATAAAAACACTTAAAATAAATCAGTGCTGCAAGCCTCTCTTTCTTAGGAGAGGTTTTAAAGAAACAGCATTGTTAAGGCCAGGTGATACATGAATTTTAAAATCAACAATCCATCTTAATTCTATAAACTCTGTTTCAATACATATATCACCTTCTCTTAAACTTTCATTAATAATCTGTAGCACCAAGAATTTAAAAGTATGTTGCAAACCAAAATCTAAACAGCCTTGTCAATCTCATTTGTTTTATAACCTCTATTCTCAAGATCTACATAGAGGCCTTTAACTCTATCCTGCAAATCTCCCTTGTCTGTATACAGTCTTTTGCAATATAACACTTGATTCTTAATAATGTTTTTAGTAACATGGCCTGGATGCATACCAGACCGATGTAAAATCTTATTTTTCCTGCAACTTTTCTTATGCATCTTGGTGGTGATGCTACCAAGCATGTACTTATTGACACTGATGTCCTAAAAGTCAATTTGAAATTTAGAGTGTTGTAAAGTAAAAGATAGATAGGTGGTAGTGCTACCTAAATAGTTGAAAAATATCATCAACAAACCGTTTGTAAAAGGTGACATATTTCACAAACAAGGGTGAGCAGAATACCTTATCTTTCTCCCATTGGGCTAAGACAATGTTCGCATAGGTGTTGGCACAGGCTGCGCCCATCGCAACACCAATTTTTTGTAGAAAAAACTCTTTCTCAAAGAGAAATACATTGTTTTCCAAAATCAGGTCCAACATGGCACAGATCATGTTAACCTTGCTGTTAGCAAAGTTGCTTCCTTTAGATAAGAATTGTCTTATATTCTCAATACTGTCGTCATTTGGTATAACAGTGAACAAAGAGTTCACATCCAATGTTACAAATAAAGCATTCCTAATGTCAACTGCAGACCTAGAATCAGCCCAGGAGAATAAGTGTTCCAGGAACTGTTTACTATCTATCAAAACAGTTGGTGCAGTACTCAATACCTGTTTAAGTTGTTTCTCCACATATATGGACAACGGCTCAGTTATCCAACCTCTTCCTGACACAATCGGTCAAAGGGGTGGATCTGAGAGGTCTTTGTGGACCTTGGGCAGGCCATATACAGCAGGTATAGTGGGATGTTCAACAGTAAAGTAGACATAATGGATAATCAATCTGATCTGTCATTAGTAGGTCATATAAATAGAAATTGAGTCTACTTATAATACCACTCACCTGGAACTTGTGTAACATGACATATACATTTTCATCATAAAGCATCCTACGCAGTCTATCTAGATAGTCCATGGTGTCAAAGACAACAATCCCACCTCCTTTATCAGCAGGTCTAAACAGAAGATGTTCCGCCTTAAACAATGCTTCATTTTTATTGATAGTTAAATTATAAAAATATTTCTTAGGTTTATCAAAAGCTGCATTCCTAAGATCTTGTTCACACATTTTGATAAAAGCCTCCATTGCAGGAGAGTTATTCGGAACAAAATTACTTGTTTTTTTTAAAACACATATATCCACATTTACTTTGTCATCATAAATGGTTTTCAACATAATATTCCTAGCAAACACATTTAAATCCAGAATAGTGTCTGCAATATTCATTCTGTTAGCTGGAACATATGACAAACCCTTATTCAAAAGTGACAATTTATCTTCTGTCAATTCCACAGAAGACAAATTAAAAAACTAAATTATTTATTTCCGACTGCATGTGTTCATACTTTTGTGCATTTGGGCAGAGGAATTGGATTGTATCCTTCCTCGCCTCATACGACTTTGAGACCTGCCCATGCATTTCTCCTGCCTTATTGGTAGGGCTTTCTCTAAAAAAGCTGTAGAAAGGCGGCTATTATCTCCATTCTGAGCAGTAATAATTTTACCGAATATTTTCGGTTTAACTACAGGTTCATTACCACTTAGGCCCACATTATCCTGTGTAGCAACAAACTTAAGAGAATTATCATGACTTGATATAGTAACATCACATCTTTCACCATTAAAACCAACATCCATACAAACAGCATTATTAATGTCCACATTGTCTGTACCTGGAAGTGTCTCTATTTGATTGTCATTGGACGGAATGATGTGTTGGTTATATTCTGACTGCTCATTTGGTTCAATCCGAACATCATACCCATTTTTAAAGGATGAAAATGAATCTTTTACCTGTTTGCCAGTTTTGGAGAGGAGTTTATCAGCATGGGAGTTTGCAGTACAGGTCTGAATCTCTGGCCACATCCTACTAGTATATACCCCTGCATATAACAGGGAAAAATAAAACCAATAACCACTTTATATTTTGTAACAATTAATGCAAGAAGCCTTTGCAACAAAATTACTGAATTCCAGTCCTGGCTTTGTCACCATTCACCAGACAAAGTAGCAATAATGGAAGCCTGGCTTAAAGCACATATATCTGACACCACAATCCTTCCACCAGGTTGCAACATTCTTCGTAATGACAGACCCCATAAAAAAGGTAGCGGTGCAGCCTTAATTTATCAAGACTCCTTAACAATAAATATTCATCCGAAACCTGTCCCCACTATCAATAGTATGGAAATCCTAACAATATCCCTTCATATAAACCCTAATAAACAACTCTGCATTACTGCTATCTACATTCCCCTATGTCAAAACATCCCCCATTTGAGACAAATCCTAAGTTGGATTAACCAAGATATCTCTCAAGAAAGTATTATTCTAGGAGACACTAACATTAATTGGCAAAAACCTAACCTCCAAAGCTCCTGCTACCAGCATTAACCGCCATAGTTTCACATAACTTAGCACGGAGCCTACGCGTGCTTTAAATACCTGAGCAGAATCTACATTAGATTGGATTCTAGTAACTCACCCCCACTACTACTCCAATACTGGCACCCTCCCAAACACTTTAAGTAACCACCTACCTACTTACACCCATAGAACCCAAATACAAATCCCCAAACCTCACAAATACAAATCTACAAGGAACCTTGACCACTTTGATCAAACCATATTTATCAATACCCTACAAGCTCAAAACTGGACCCCAATAAAAACACTGCCTCTGGATGACGCTGTAGATTATTTCAATAATATCTTTTTTAGCACATTTTCTAGCCCTTAGAAGCATCCTGCCTTCACCCAGAATGATACCACAATATAAGGACAAAATGATTGACTTCAACAATTAGCTAAGCTTCCGGTGTCATTTAAAGGGGATCCAGTATCTGTCTGCCTGGGACAACATGATCGACAGACCACGATGCTTTGCCAGAGGTGGTATGCACCTGTCGCCCCTGGGATTCAGGTTACTGGCTAAGTCTCTTGCCACCCCTATAGTGCCTTTTTTAAGAAAAGTTCAAAGGATAAAACCACCACCATAACAGGTACAAGCATGCAAAATCTGAAGGTAATGCTACTCAATGCTAGAAGTCTAAACCTCAAAATGCACTCTCTCGAGGCACTCCTAAAAGTGGAGAACATCGATATCTGTGCAGTAACTGAGACCTGGTTCAAGGCTCCAGAGAGCACCCCTGCAATACCAGGCTACAACTCTTACCACACTTTTCAGCCACCAAACCAGGAGCAAAACACTAAAGGTGGAGGAGTGTCCATATTCACCAAGGATATTCACACCACCAGGTTAGTTGCCCAACACAATGCTTCTGAAATTCTCCAGGTGCAACTAACATTAGGTAAGACTGCAATCCAAATTGTAGCTTGCTACAAATCCCCCACCATGCCCCAAAATTCTCAATACACCTTTCTAAACATACTGGAAAATATTAATATACAACCAAACACCCTAATACTGGGTGATTTCAACTACCCTGCCATTAACTGGGAAAACTACTCGTGTACCAACACCTCTGCCCAACGGTTCTTGGAATTCATAAATTCTAATGCCCTGGATCAACTGATCCATAGTCCCACCAGGGACTCCAATATCCTAGACCTGGTCATTACCAACATGGGAAATTGATGCTCCACACCTATGGTCACCTCCTCGTTGGTCAGGTCAGACCATAAGCTAATCACCCTTAACATCCACATCCCACCCCCACCCCCCAGTAATGAAACATCCATAAAAAAACTTCACCAAAGCCAACTTCATGCTACTCAAGTCAGAAGTTACAAATTTCATGACACTCATGCAGACGGGAACTGAACGTTCGACTGCTGAGTCCTATACTAGGGCACTGTACGAGCACATCCACTCATGCATGAATCGTGCCATCCCAAATAGAACCAAGATGCTCTCCCCCAAAAAAGGGAAGCCAATCTGGTGGTCCCCTGCCATAAACAAACTTTACAATAAAAGGAAGAAACTGTTGCAGAAAAGAGAAAAATCCCAGCATGCAAAAATCTCCCTTACCAGCCTCAGTAAGAAGCTGAGATCCCTCATAAAATCCTCCAAAGCTTGTTACGAAAATAAAATTGCCAAAGATTCCAAAGACAACCACAAGGCATTCTATAACTATGTCAAGAATCTAAATGGCAATGCTCAGATCTGCTCTGAGCTACAACAGAATGGCATTAAATATACTGATCCGAAGGATATTGCCAATATCCTGGCAGATCGATTCAGTGCCAACTTCACCCCCCTCTCACCCCCTAAATGGCCCATCTCAATACCAGAAGATTGCCAAATAACAGTAATAACAGCCACACAGGTAAAAAATGCAGTCTCCAAAGCTAAGAATACAGCATCCATGGGACCAGATGACATCCCAGGCTGTGTACTACATGAACTACAAAATGAACTGGCACCTCACTTAAGTGTCATGTTTAATCATGCCCTCACCTCAGGCTTCATGCCCACTGAGTGGCACACAGCTACAGTTATCCCACTCCACAAGGGGGGGGGTCCACCTTGGATCCCGGGACCTAC
Source organism: Protopterus annectens (assembly GCF_019279795.1). Classification (NCBI taxonomy): domain Eukaryota; kingdom Metazoa; phylum Chordata; order Ceratodontiformes; family Protopteridae; genus Protopterus; species Protopterus annectens. The sequence goes on from NC_056744.1 coordinate 1,554,666,200, forward strand.
CGCCCCATCAGTCTGACGAGCCTGATCTGCAAGGCCATGGAACGTATTATCATGGAACTTATAAACAAAGATATTGGCAACCTTAAAACACTGGACCCCACCCAGACTGGGTTCATGAAAGGCTGATCTTGTCTGCTGAACCTGACTGACTTCTTCGAATCAGTCTCCAAAGCCCTGGACGAGGGTAAGACAGTCCACACAGCCTATCTGGACCTCGCTAACCCCTTTGACAACATCCCCCACTTTGGAATCATAGATAAACTTACTAAGCTGGGCATTAATCCCTATGTCACTCTATGGGTTGCCAACTTACTGACAGAACCCACACTGTAAGAGTAGCTGACCCAAATCCAGCTCCAGACAAGTGACAAGTGGAGTACCTCAGGGTTCAGTCCTGGGACCTCTCTTGTTTGGCATCTACTTCTCTGAAGTACAAGCCAACACTAAAGGACTCTGGCCAACAAAGTTCGCAGATGACTGCAAACTGGGAGCCATTATTGAATCCCCAAATTATGTGAATACTCTACAAAAGGGCCTTACAGAAACAGATGCTTGGTGCCAGAGCCATGGGCTCAAGCTCAATGCCAAGAAATGCATAGTTATCATCTTTGGGAAAAAAACATGTACCCATGAATTACCACATAGGTGGCAGTACACTAAACACCAAAAGTGTGATAAGAGCCTTAGGGACACAGGTGGACAGTGGTCTCACCTTCAATAACCACATTGCCACAACAGTCAGGAAATCCTTTTATGTGGCATACCTCATCACTAAGGGCTTTTCATCCAGAAAAAAGGAGGTCATTGTCCCACTGTACTCATCCCTCATTAGACCCATTATAGAATACAATGCCCCATCTGGTATGTACCTCTCAAGACATCTGCAACAACTGGAAAGGCCGCAGAAATACCTCACTAAACGAATCACAGGCCTAAAGCAGATGCCCTATGCTAACCGCCTTAAAAAACTCCAGCTATACTCTGTGGCATATCGTCTACTCTGAGGCGATCTCTGCTTAACATACAAGGCCATGTCAAACCCAGAGCTGTTGGACATGCTACACTTAAAGAAATCCCAATCCCTCAAAGCCACATGCTCCAAGGATCTAAACCTTGTCATCACAATAAACAAAACATGCTGGAGGGATAGGTTCCTGACTCAGAGACTTCCCAGACTCTGGAATAGACTGCCCATACATGTCAAGCAGAATGCCTCTTTGGCCCTCTTCAAAAGGAACCTTAATGATTGGATGGGAGAAAGGAAATTCACCCCGGGGATCACATCAGTCGCCCTGCTAGACAGGGGTCCAGAGAAGTAAATAGTGTGGGAAGAAATAGCCAGGTAATTGTTATGGCTAGGCTTGTATAGGCCCTAGGGCCGATAGCCTAGTACCAACCTATGAACCTATGAACCTATTAAATAGCTTAGCACCTCTTCGTACAAAATGAACAAAACCTAACCTTGCCCCCGGCTAACAAAACAAATTAAACAAACCCTCTTGTCTAGAGACAAAGCTTGAAAAATATGGAAAAATGTAGAACTCAAGCAAATGAACAAAATTATAAACAACTTCAACATACTGCAAAAAAAAAACTTACCATAACTGATAAGAAAACCTATTTTTCCTCACAACTATACTCCCAAAGTAATAATCCCAAAAAATTCTAGAAATCTGTATCCTCCCTGCTTAATCCTGGTAACATTCAAAATCCATCACCCTCTCCTGACAAAGACCCTCACCAGATAGCACAAATGTTTAATACCCATTTCATTGACACAATTCAAAAACTAGTCAAGGACTCATCTACAAAAAGCAACCCTAACTCCCAAAATACAACACAAATAGACCCCATATCTACCTCTATACACACTATGGTTTCCTCTAACAATAACCCACCCAATCCTGCTTTCTCACTACAACCTGTACCTACATCCCTAAATCTAAAATTGCTAACCAAATTAAAGCCTCCTCACACTTGGCTGATAACTTACCACCTGAATACTTAGAACTCCTGCCAAAGCTATAACTTAGCCTGTGAGTATTCTTATTAATTTGCTCAATTAACACAGACCCCCAAAAAACTAAATTGTTACTATCTTCATCAAAACCTCC
>NC_056744.1:1554673313-1554685813 GCF_019279795.1 Protopterus annectens
CCCCATAGGACTTTCCGGAACAAAAGCACAACCCTCCCCATGGCTACAGAAAACCACTAAGTCAGAAATGAAAAACAGGGATAAAGCCTGGGAGCACTGGCGCAAAAACAAAACCCCCTCAACTAGACAGAAATTCCTAGAACTACGCAATAGAGTCAAAAAGCTAATAAAACAGGAAAAATTCCAGTACTACTAGTCTGCCTTAGACTCATTCCAACACAGTCCCAAACAATTCTGGTCCTCCATAAACTCCATCCTCCACCCAGGTAAAGTCAGTACCCCTTCTCCTAACATCCCTCACTCCTCCACAAATATTGCTACCTCATTCAACATATATTGTTCACAAACCATACTATCACTAGCTAGACAACACAACCCCCTTCCCCTCCAACCCACACCTTACTAGTAATCTCCCCACTACCTTCTCTTTTTCTCCTGTACATACCTCCAACATAAAAAAACTCTTAACTAAACTTAAGCCCCCCCAAATTAGCAGCAGACAACCTCCCAAGTGAATACCTACAAATCGCAGCTGATGCTCTGGCCTACCCAGTATCCATCTTGATTAAACTATCACTGTCAGAAAGTTACTTTCCCACACTGTGGAAAGTATCACATATAATTCCCCTCCACAAAGGCGGCCCCTCCACAGAACTAACCAAATACCGCCCCATAGCTATTCTCTCTCCACTCTCCAAAATACTAGAGAGACGCATACATTCTCAGGTCTCAGACTACCTCCTTACTAACAACCTCCTTTTCAATACTCAGCATGGCTTCTGACCAAACCATAGCATCACAACTGCCTTACTCTCCTTTACTAACACTATCCTTCAGCATAAAAACAATGTCTATCTCTCCTCTGCTACTTTCCTAGACCTATCTAAAGCATTTGACTTGGTCCCACACAAACAACTCATCTCTGTCCTCAATAACCTATCCTTCTCTCCATCAGTCACCAACTGGTTTCAGAGTTACCTGTCTGACCGCCAACAATCCGTTGTATGGCAGAATGACATATCTCACCAACTACCTGTCTCCATAGGGGTTCCCCAAGGATCCATCCTTGGACCCCTACTCTTCTCTGTTTCACCAATAATCTAGCCTCTGCCACCAAACATGGCACACTCATACAATACGCAGATGACTCAACCATCATCTGCTCAGCCCAGTCCCTACCCAAAACAGCAAAAAGTCACACAGGAAGCCTTTTCCTCTGTTGAAACATGGTTATCCAATGCCCAATTAATACTCAACTCAAACAAAACTAAACTAATCATCTTCCAACCCACCAAACATACTCAAAACAACTCTCACTTTAACATCACAGCAAAAGACACCACCACTATATACCCAACTGAACACACCAAATTGCTAGGAGTGGAAATAGACAATAAACTAAAATTTGACATTCACATATCCATGACTATAAAAAAAGTCCACAAAAAACTAGGAGCGTTATACAGAAATAAACAACTTCCCACCAAAGCAGCAAAGATTTCAATAGCAAATTCCCACCTTATCTCCACCCTACGTTATGCCTCTCCAATATATACCAACCTAAGGCAATGCGATCTAAACAAGCTAGAGGCCTGCTACAACAAAATCGCCAAATTCGCCACAGGGGCATCCTACCATAGGCACCACTGTCTCTCACTTGCTGAACTGGGCTGGCTTGAACTCCCTCACCTCCTTCAATGGTATCAACTATCACTCGCCCACAAACTAGTAAACCATCCACTAAATGTCTCATCCCTCCACAATCTATTCCAACCCTATCGCACCACCAGACCACTAAGATCCAGCAACAAAAATCACTTGCAGATCACTAAAGCCAATAACTCTGCTGGTGAAGCACTATTCTCTTGCACCATAGCCAAATTATGGAACTCCCTCCCACCCACAATTACCTCCGTACCATCATGCACCCACTTCAAAACTTTACTAAAAGTGCACCTAAAAACATGCTGGCTATGCCCCTGCAACTCCCACTCTAATATCACCCACCCCATCCAACCACTACCTTTCTTTCCACCCCACTAACTACTTTGATTATAGCAAGCTCAGATGCTCATAAGCCTAGTAATTATTATACAGCAGGAACTTCTTATTGTAACATTTGTTAATGTCTGTTATGTACTTCGCAGATAAAGATTCTAGTTGTCTACTGATGTACTATGTTCATCTGTAAATATGTTTTTTAATTAATTGCTATGTTAAATTGTTAATCGCTATGTAATCCAATGTAACTACTGTCTGTTTATTTTAACTGTGGAGCTTTTCTCCCCTGGCCTCCGCTGAAAATGGACCTACATCCAGTTGGACACTCCCGGTCAACAAATGTAAATAAATAAATAAATAAATACCCTTCTGCATAGTATTAGATCCATAAGCAGTCTTAATCAATTCAAAATATCTCTCAAAAGATACTTATACGAATCTTGGCTTTGCACATGTAATACCCCAGTTTAAACACGAACTTAAGCATTACTTATACAATTTGACTGTATGTACCAACTCTTTTACCCTATCTCTCTTAACAACACTACTCCTCTGTTAGTAGTTACATTCCTAATTCCAAGTCTAACCATTAAAATATTAATAACTATGCACTACTTACCTAGGTGATTCTTCGTGCGTAATTTCCTACTTAATGTTATGCTGTTCCACAAACATAAGTTAAGCCATATATTAGATGTCTATTTTCAAGTATTTAATACCTTGTTCTACTTTACTACTATGTATAATTTTTACATTTTTGTATTTGTGTTTACACTCATTTTGTCAATTGTGTCTATTATATTATCATTTTTGTGACAATTTGTATGTAAGCTATTACTGGAGATTTTCTCCCTGGGCCTCTGCTGAAAATGGGCACTGTCACAGTCGGACCATCCCAGTAAACAAATGTAAAATAAAAATAAAATAAAATAATAAATAATTTCTGAATGTCTGCATTTCATGGAGACAGAGTGGAATCGCATTTTATCCAATTTATATGTATAGAATGTAAAACTACTGAATGTAAAACTCACAACTGTTAATTATGTTGTCACCTGGCACTGGCCATGGGCTGAAATGTGTGGTGAGATCAGAACAACTACATTGTAAACAAATGAATAAAATAAAAATCATTTTAGCGTTAACCTCACTATATAACTTTTTAGTTGGTACACTACCTTCACACTTAGGCATCAGTTACAGTAATAAAAACCCTTCTATGATCTAACTTGTCTGAAATTAGGTTGTACTTTCACAAAGAAAATCTGGATGTAAATATGAAAAAAATATAAGTGCAGTCTGTGGTACTACACAACAGGAAAATTACTTTAAATACCCTGGGTGTTTAGTTTAACTCCTCACCGTCATCCTCATGTCACATAAATGAAAAGGTTCTGCGAGTCCTTGGACAACTAAAGCTGCCCTATGAAGTTACGTGTCTATTTACTTCTGAAACCTGATGTACTATAAAGGAACAGGGGCATATCTCAAATATCTACTTTGTCTTAGCCCTCATATTGTCATTAATCCATCCAACTACAGTTTAATGCACAAATATCTTATCCCCAGGTTTTAAAATAAAACACTTTTCATTTTTACTTTAGTTATTTTATTTATTTGTCCACTGATAACTGGTAAAATCTCACTGGCCCATCTTCAGAGGAGGCTTGGGGATAAAAGCCCCACAATAGATTCAAAAAACATTTAAAAAATAGTTGAATAGCTATATACAAGGGGAGAAAGCCCCTCAGCAGATTAAATATTTTACAGTGAACTGTGGCAAGAGGCTAAACAAAAATACACATAACTGGAAAAGACCTCACAAAGAGAATCCATGGCCTCCAACACCTGTCCTATGCAGACAGGCTCAAATCACTATCACTCTTCTCGGTATCGTACAGATTGCTCAGAGGTGATCTGCGTCTCGCCTACAAGGCAATCTCAGACCCTGCCCTACTAGAGATACTTCATATCCACAAGTCTAACTCCTCATGCACTACCCGCTCAAAAAGCCTGAATCTAATATGCAACATCAACAAAACCTGCTAGAGAGACAGGTTTGTCTCCCACAGGCTGCACTGTTTCTGGAATAGAATCCCTATACACATCAAACAGAGCACTTCACTGACCCTCTTCAAGTGCAACCTTGATGAGTGGATGGAAAACAACAAATTTGTCCCAGGGGTTCCACATGTGTCCCTCATTGAGAGGGGTGACAGGTACTGACTGAGGTTTCTTTTTGGGGATAAACTCTTGGCTAGGCTTGTAAGGGCCACAGGGCCATTAGCTAAGTAACCTCCAATGATCCTGTGATACTGTAAAAACATTTTACAGTAACTGAGAAGTAACTACATAGAAGGGAAGAAAATCCCTACAGCAGATAAAAACATAGATTGAAATACATTAACAGAAATGCTATGAATATTATATGTACTTGCAAGTAGCAAGACACACTGCAGAAGTGGATAACCTATGTCAAACAAACTAATACATAGTTATTCAAAATATTGCCAATATTTCTAATAATGTATGGAGCTGAAAAATAATTATAGTATTCTGCTACTAAAATAAACAGAGGAAGTGAATGAAATGAGGAGAAGTAAAGATCTGGAGGGAAAACTAAGGACCATACCTCCCAACATCTTAGCACAAGAAATCTGGACAAGGCCAAGAATAACGGGGGGGGGGGACGAGTTCCAAAATCAAGGACAGATTTTAATCATTGCTCTTATAAACTTACAAAGGAGTTCTGTTACCATACATTTTTTAAAGATATGAAGTCTGAAACACAAATGTAATGTCATTCCCTGGGATTCAATAACCCCCCTGCAGGAATAGTGCTATTCCTACATGGAGTGAACCATGTCCATTTCTGCACAGCCCTAACAGCAGAGTGCCTTGCATATTCATGAAGGTGCTGTACTGATAAGGGCTGTATGGACACAAACAGTGAATGAGTACAGGGGGCGTGTCCCAGTAGCACTTGCACAGTTATGTCCCCTGCACTAAAAAAGTGCCATACAGCACTTTGTAAAAGTATTTCGGCATAATATTAGAGAACTTCTCTAATATTATGCCAGTCTTTCAGTGTCTGCGGACACTGCAATGAAATAAATGAGTATTTCAGTGTCCACGGACACTTAAATAAATAGGAGAGCAAGAAAGCACTGCAGGGGTTGTGTGACAGTTTCTGTCACACACCCCCTGCATTGTAAAAGTGCCATATAGCCATAGCCCCATACTTTGCAACCTGTTAAAGCAAACAATCTGGACAAAGGCACAAATAATGGGTGAACAAAGCCCTAAAAATAGGGACACTTTTTAAATATTGCTCTAACAAACTTAGAAAGTTGATAGAAAACTGGTTATGCATTAGCATGAATTTTCTGAAGGATAGAAGTCTGAAACTCAAATGTATGCCATTATTTCCTGATTGCAGTCCTCAATGACTTGCCAGAAATCCACAATTTGATCTAATGGGGGGGACAAAGGCACATCAATAGGGGCATGTTCTAAAAAGTGCACTGACAAACCCGAAAACTGACAGAATAAAAGGTTTGCAGTAGCATGGACTTCCTGCAGGGTATGAAGATTGAAACACAAATGTCTGCCATGTGAAAGCACCGTACAGCCATAGACGCATAGCCATTAACTGTACAGGTGTCTGCAGAATGCCCAGATGCCATCCCTGCATACTTCTCACTCTCCTAGAACAATAAAGCAGTGCAAAGCCACAAATAATGGCTGGACAAAGGCACAGAAATAGAGGCACATTTTAAAAAGTGCACTGACAAACCTGAAAGCTGACAGAATAAAAGCTTTGCAGTAGCACGGACTTCTTGCAGGGTATGAAGACTGAAACAAAAATGTCTGCCATGTGAAAGTGCTGTACAGACAAAGCCCTCAACTGTACAGGTGTCTGGAGAATGCCCAGATGCCTGCCTCACATACCTGTCAACCTCCTAGAGTAACAAAGCTGTACAAGGTCATAAATAGTTACATTTTTTCCATACTAAGGCATGTTTAAGTGTAGCTGAGTGGCTTTGCATGTTATGGCCCTCTGCCCAGCATTGCTTAAACACCCCAGAGGAGATAAATAAAAATATACAGCTAAAACCTCCAAACTGAGATAGTGTAGTGTAGTGTTTAGAATCCTGGCTTTGCAGGCAGGCATTCATGGTTCGAGTACCAAAACAGGCAGTTTATTTTTACATAAGAAAACAGTGTTAAATCATTATTTTCATCTTAAAGTATGAAGTAATTGATTTTTGTTAACCAGGGTAGTGTAGCTGGTGTAAAATGGAAATGTGAGTGTATATAACATGTGAAATCACCCATGTATATACAAGTGTCCCATTCAGTATAGTCACACCCCTTGCTAATGTAATGAAAGCACATAAAGGGATGTCATGTAAAGTAAATCATATACACTCACTAAATTAAGTCATTATTCTGATAATGTTTTAAAAATGAAAAGTGAGCAATGGTTAGCAATGCTCAGCTATGCTTAGCAGGTTTAACCATAGCTTACATGTGAATGTTAAGCAGCAGGTAGCTCAGCTAAGCAGATGTGCGCGCAGTTAAGCAGTGCTCAGCATACAACCTTTTAAGCACAGTTCAACTCAGCTTAGTGGATTTACGCACTGCTTAGCTGAGCTTAACATTTTCAAAATGGTCCACTGATAACAAAGGGCAGGAATATCACCTTATTTAAACAGCGCAGTCAGGAAAACAGCCAGAATCTGTTACAGTTCCTCTGTGCAGGTACTATGTTAAGTGCAAGTGAAGGAGCATGCTTTCGAGCGCAGCACTGGAGCATTCAGGAGTCCAGGGTCATGGCTGTATTCCTTGTAGAAAACCATGATGGGAAACTGCTGTAGGGCCAATACCAGGGCTCACAATACAAAGCAGAGGCCTGGGACTGTCTCACACAAGATCTCACCAGTGGTACTGGCATCCTCCAGGCTGGTGAGCAGGTAAGGCACCACTATGCTGACCTAAAGTGGAGGAAGGGGGCACTCTTGGCCCAGTGGATCCAAGATGCATGGGCATGGAATGCTCCAATACTAAGTATCACTATCAAGTAGTTTGTAGCAAATACTAGCCTGAGAATGTGATAGACAGGTATGCATAATGTTTGTTTTTCTCCCCTACAGCTGCAGCAGAGAGGGCTGGTAATGTCAAAATAAACAGACGGCTGAGCTGAGAGGCGGGTGAGTACAAATCTATTTTGCAGTATATTGTGCAAATAGCTAAGAAGGAGTACACTGCTTACTGCTAGTAGGTATACTGTTACTATGTTAACTGAATAAATAAAAATGTTTGTCCAACTAATATTAATGTATAATAAAGATCCCTACAAAAAACTGTAGCGTTTACTCTGGTATGTTGTTGCAGACATAAAGAATGCATACAGGTTCTTCACAGCAAATATGGCTGTGACAGCATACATTAACTGAGGTTGTTCTGTGAACCAGCTGTTAAAAAAAACTGCAGATGGTGGAGCTATAAAACAAGATATAAATGAAATGTGAAATAATAATGTGTAAAGTATCAAAGCGTGTTTCATGCAGCATTGCCTTGTGTTAAACTTTGCTTCCCAGATTGTAGTAATCCAAAGGATTAATGCACAGTACAATAACTATCTGTGATGCATGCATCAGAGGATTAAAAGTTCAGACTGTCTAACCAAGAGACTATTAGGCAGAAAAGCACAAACAGGTAAAATGGGTACAAGCAATTGAAAACCAATTAACTCCAATTAGGTATCCATTTTACCTGTTTGTGTTTTACTATTTTAACAGAGTTTCTATTTCACAGAGTAAGCCTGATGAAACAATTTGAACTATCAGGAAAGCACTTACTTTTATTTTGAATACATTTCTTTTTGTCTAGCTGTGTTGGTCCGCCACTTAACAGTTCACAAAACACCTACTCAAATCCTAGCTAGCTATAGGCCTCCAAACATGACTATGGACACCCACAACACCTATTAGGACCTACTGGAATCTGTCAGGATTCAATCGTCTACCCTGCTCCTGGGTGACTTCAAATACCCAACCATAGTGTGCCAGACCTATGCCACCTGAACTTGAATGCACATAGATTCCTCGGCTTTGTCAATGGCAATGCAGTGGATCAGCCAGTCAACACTCCTACAGCAGGTGGAAATATCCAGTACCTGGTACTAACCAACATGAATAGCTACTGTAGTACTCCTACAGTGCCATCTTCCTTAGTAATATCTGACCCCATAGCCATCACTGTTCAGGTCACCCTCTCCCCTGCCCCCCTTTACAGTGTCAAACAGAATAAACTGTACACAAATTACTATAAATCCCCTCAGAGCAAGTAGAAGAAGCTGTACAGCCAACGTCTCATTTGTGGGAACTAGCAACAGTGTCCAGGCCCACACCACAATACTATATGGGCACCTACATAGCTGTATGGACTCAGCAATACCTGACAGGACAACATCATCAAGATAGGGTGAGTGCCTGTGGTGGTCTGCAGCAATACACAAATACCATAATAGGTGGAAACAATTGCTGGATGGGCCAAGAAGAAACAGGTGCCTCATTGGAAGCAATGTCACCTTGGTCTGCACAAGCAAATAAGGGCACAGGTGATGTACCCTAAGGCTGTCTTTGAGTGCAAATTGGACACATCCACCAAGGCCAATCACTAGGCCTTTCACACATGTGTCTGCAATTCCAGAGGCAACACACAAATCTGCTCTGTAGTAGTGGTCAGTAGCACCACATACACATATGGCATAGGTATAGGCAAACGGCTGCAGATAGTTGAAGTGTAAACAACACCCCCCTGTCCTCCCATTGGTATACATGTACAGCACCCCCCCTCCATCATCATCAGGAAGCAGGTCTGTAATGCCCTCTCAAAGGCATCACACAGAGGTCTCCATAGGTCTGATACCATCCCTGGCTGCATCCTACATGAACACAGGCATGGGCTCTCAGATCCAGTCTGCACTGTAATCAACCACAGCCTGAGCATCGGTGTCATCCTATCTGCACAGAGAACAGCCACTGTCATTCCTATACATAAAGGCAGTGCAACTGACCGACCTAGCCAATATTATGCACATCAGCCTAACTAGCCTGCTCTGCAAGAGCATGGAAGGCAATATCAAGGACATTATGAACAGGGACATCGGCAACATCGAAATGCCTGGTCAGGCCCACACACCATGTTATTGTCAAAGGCAGATCATGCCTGTTAAACCTGGCTGACCTCTCTGAAGTGGTCAACAAACACAGGGATGAGGGGAAGATGGTGAACAATGCCTACCTTCACCTAGCCCAATCCTCTCTCACTAATCCCCAGGCAGACAGGATATATACACCTACCTGTAGGTTACCAGATGGGTAGCTAACTGGCCCAATGATAGTACCCAGTCAGTCAAAGTAGTGGAACCCACCTCTAGAAGTAGATTCATCCACAACAGTGTACCCCAATGATCGGTCTGGGGGCCTCAATTGTTTGAGATATATGTATCTGAGGTACAGGACAAAAGCAGTGGTCTGTGGCTGACCAGGTGTACAGATGCTTGCAAGCTGGCCACTGTCTTACATTCCGCTACTGATGTGAGCATCCCCCAAGAGGCATTCACCCAATTACTGACTGGTGCAAGAAGCATTATTATAAACTGAATGCCAGGAGAGGCATCATTCCCCCCTGCTGTAGCAGATGTCATCCACACTAAGTATGACAGTAATAATGTGCTGAGCATGCAATCATGTGTGAAGCAACTTGTACACTGAGGGTAGTAGCAGCCTGACAGCTTCCCACTGTGTGGGCATTATTGGCCCACCTCACAAATATGGGTATGTCATAGGTAGACCATAGGTAGATGTAAAATGAGGGCAGACCTCTAGAGTACTGACCAGTACTGTTGTGAAAAATAGAAGCCTATGCAGTTGTTAATGGACTTTTCTTCTCTCCCCCACCCCTCATCTGTATCACTAATTATTATTCATATACTATGGGTATGTTTTTACCAAACTTAATGTTGGGACATGTGTTCCATTATTGTTAATATAATTAATTGGTTACATGTTAAAACACCTTGTTCAAATACCATTGTTGGTGGCCTGTTGCCGTCGTTGTTACTGGCATGCTGTTACAATGCTTACTGTTGCTCCAGTTATGCATGCATTCTGTTTTGCTATGTAACTGTTTCACATCTGCTGTTTTGGGTTATTTGAAACATCCATGCATGCTTTTAAAACTAATATTGAAATGTTTTTTTCATGACTAACTGATATATCTTGGGAAATCTCAACACCATAGCACATTTGAGAAGGCTGATCCCAGAGGATCCACCTGTCCCACCCCATCTGGCCATGGCACCGGGCCTCAGCATGCCTGGGACCCACCCTGGAACTTCATCTCCTGCAGGCCCTGCACAATCTGGGCATGGACGTGGAGATGAGCCCGTCATCCACTGTCAGTTTTGGGGTATGGTGAGCAGTGTCATCTGCTCTGAGTTGAGTGGCTAGCTGTGCCAGATGGAGAGCCACCTGGTGCACCTTGAGAAGCAGGCTGCCCCTCCTGTCTAGTCCCCAGCACAGCCACCATTGGGGCTGTGAAGGTGCAGTGGTGACTGCCTGTGGGTGGGGATGTCAGTCCCACTGTATCCATATGGGGCTCATGGACCTCTGATTCCCAACCATCCTCCCCATGCAAGGTGTTTACCCCCCACATGTGTCATACACCACCCCTATCCACTGTCTTGTCTGTCTTGTCTGTCTCCCTACCCAACCTACCTCCCCAGACATACCTACAATCCTTCCCCAACATCCCACTCTCACCTTAACAAAAAACAGACATCTGTCCCAAAAAAAATATCGCCCTATACATAGCTGTCCATGTTGCACAGGTGTCCACTGGGAACATGTAATCTGGTCCAATTGGCTTGACAACACATTTATGTTGTCCTCACCCCTCTCTCTGGGGTTTGAGTGTCCAAATACGCCTCCAAATTCCGTACAAATGCACAGCTGTTGCTGTATAAGAAATGGACAGCTATGGACCTTCCCTACACCCATCCTGCACATCCCTAGCTACCTTTCATATAGTTTTTCCCTCTGCATGCTCCTTTCTCACCACTTTCCTATCACCCCTTTTTCTTTTCTTGTAAAGAAATTAGCACGGGAGTAAGCAGGAGTAAGAGGGTTTGTGCGATGCTAAGTGAAGCCAAAAATGGATTAAGCATCTCTACAGTTAACCGTATCTTGGCATCACTTAGCATCACACAAACCCACTTAAAGCCACTTAAAATTGCTTTAATCACTCTGTCTCCATCAGCCACTGTTCTGCCTAGCAACAAAATAATCACCCCTACCAAGTCTCAAACCCAGGAACCTGTACACTATAGTCAGAGCAATATACCACTACACCATTTGAGGTATAGGAATTTCTGATGCTTTTTCAAACATATCATGCAGTAGAGTCATTTAATAGTAGGGAAAAAGCTCTGTGGAATCATCCAGGTTTTTATATATATATATATATATATATATATATATATACATATACATATACAGATATATATATATATATATATATATATATATATATATATATATATATATATATATATATATATATATAAATAAATATATATACATATATATGTGTGTGTGTGTGTGTGTGTGTATGTATGTATATGTATATAACATGTAGTGCAGTCATACCTCAGAACCATACATCTCAATGTCTTCGTGCAAGACATTTGGGCAAAGGCTGTCAAAATGGGGGGAAAATGGGCCAAAACTGGGGATGTATTTTAGATATTGCTATTATAAGTGTAGAAAGTTGCTAGAGTAACAGGGTTTGTTTCAGCATACATTTTCTGAAGCATATGAGGTCTGAAACTGAAATGTAGGCCATCATTTACTGACTGAAATTTTCAGATCATTACAGTGATTTACAAGAGAAATACAAATAATTTGTGAAACAAGCCAAAAATATGAGCAGTAAACCTGGACATTCTGAAACAATTCAGCCAGAGGACAGGTATGCTCTGAACCCCTTACTGCAACGAATCTAGACCAAGCCTGACAAAGTGGGGGTAGAAAGCCATAAAAATAGGGACATATCTGAAATACTTGAGTAGATAAGCTGAGACAGTTGCTGCAAGTAACACTGTCTCTTCTAACATATATTGATTGAAATAGCACAAGTGCAAGACTCAGTTGCTTTTCATTAGCTAGTGACTTAAATCCTACATCATCCAAACGATTTGTCAGTAATATACAACACTTATGGGGACCAGACCAAAAATATGAGCCACACATCTAGACATTCATCAAAATTCTGTATAGCTAAGAGGTATGTTCTGTAGGAGTTGCCACTGTGCTATACAAGTGAACAGCAATAATGTGTACATGGGTGTGGTTTGTGCTAGGTGAAGGCCCATCACTTGTTAACACTACTCAAGTATCCCAGAGGTGTATATTAGTAGTAACATTATG
>NC_056744.1:1554690813-1554728313 GCF_019279795.1 Protopterus annectens
TTGGGCTGTACTTCAGAGGGAAAGATACTGAACACAAGGTGACCCAGGACCAGACCCTGTGGTACTCCATTCATGACTGGTCATCAGTCTGACATGGAGTCCACTGCTTTCACTCTGTGCGTTCGATCTGTGAGCCAGTTTGCAACCCACCTAATGATATAGGGGTTGATGCCTAGCTGAGTGTGTTTGTCTATGATTCCTGAGTGGGGAATGGTAGTGGGGAATGGTATCAAAGGATTAGAAGACCCACATATCTTGTTATTTATTCTGTACTATTACATAGTTATTTCACGTGGCACAGAGCTTATAGGACTGCAGAGTAACTACAGCTACCTCTACAGTAGATGACAACAGTGGGCCTTGTAAAGTGGACATTGGGACGTGTACTGGGTAGACTGCAACAAAAAATTGCAACACCTGCCCCCCAATGAATATGGTTCTCTCCCAAACACACACACACACACACACACACACACACACACACACACACACACACACACACACACACACACACACACACACACACTTGCCAGGACTGAGATTAGAACCCCTACCTATCTAGTTATTGCTACTACAGTATTATGCATTTAGAGCACATGCCATGGAGCTTATAAGGTATATGGTATCCCAGGGTACTTCTATGGTGAGGAGCATCACCAGCCCTTGTAAAGTATGGCAATGAGAGATGTACTGGGTGAGAAAAGCTACAAAATACTTTAACCTACAGATATACACACTTACAAACACAAATACACTCACACACACATTTGCCAGAACTGAGATTAGAAGCCCTACCTAACTAGTTATTTGTATTACAGTGTTATGCAGTTATCACATGCCCCACAAAACTTATAGGGCTGAGGACTGCCCAAAGGTACTTCTAAGGTGACTGACATCAGCAAGACTGCCAAAGTAGGGAAATGGGAAGTGTACTGGTTGTGAATGGGCTCAAAATCTGTAACCTACAAAAACACACATTTACATTTGCCAGGACTTAGATTAAAACTCCTACTTAAATAGTTATTTGTACTATAGTGTTACGCAGTTATCACACACTCCACAGAGTTTATAGGGCTGCCCACAGGTACTCCTAAGGTGACTGACATCAGCAGGCCTACTAAAGTAGGGCAATGGGAAGTCTACTGGGTGTGAATGGGCTCAAAATCTGTAACCTACAAACACACACACACACACACACACACACACACACACACACACACACACACACACACACACACACACACACACACATTTACATTTTCCAGGACTGAGATTAGGACCCCTACCAATGCAATTATTTGTACTATAGTATTACACAGTTATTGCATGCACCACAGAGCTTATAGGGATGAGGGCTTCCCTCAGGTACTTCTAAGGTGACTAACATCAGCGGGACTGCTAAAGTAGAGCAATGGGAAGTGTACTGGGTGTGAATGGGCTCAAAAATCTTTAATCTCCCGCTGCTACTAGCATTTAGTGGCATGGCCTTTCATTTGCATTTTGTTGACTGTGTTATGTTGGTAGTATGGACTCCATGATATTCCCTACAATGGCACTATGGGTGAGGTATGGGCCTTTGCCAGAGGCTTGTAGGCCATGTGAGACTGCTGCAGGCCATGTGTAGCTAGGCAGTGCGTTCTGTCACTCATATGTTCCCAGGCTGCCAGGCAGTGGATCCCCCAGGGGTGACAATGGTAAGTGAGTCAGGTGTTACTGACAATCACTTTCTGTTCATATTGATCCATCACTCTGGGTGACAGCAGGATGCTGCTTACAGATAGGGACATACATACATGGGACACATATTCAGCATGCTGCATCATGTCTGTCTTTCTGTAGTCCGTGAGGTATGTCTCATATCATTCACACCACCATAGACCAGGATAATGCGATACCTGTAGCTGTTGTGGGGTGACTTGAGTGCATGTGTTATATGGCAGTTTATGGCACCTGCCAAACAAGTAATTGTGACTTTCTCCTTATTCTGCCTGGTGTGTGGCACATCTGTGTGTCTCAAAGTGGAGTCTTCTATGAGTAATATGTTGTGTGTATGGTAAGGCCTTAGTGTTTGCAGGACCTTGGTATGTGGTGTATGCATGGTCTGTGGTGTGTAAGTTTGGGAAGCTCTCATGTGTTTTTGCCTCTGAGTTGTCCTTTACTTGGGGTTTGATTTGTTGTGGACCCCCACTTATGTGGGTGTGTGTTGTGTATTTGTAGGTGATGCTTACTGACTCCATACACCGCAGAGCTGCTATGTTACTGCAAAATGTGCTCTGGTGTGCACATTTTCCATTTGTCTGGCTAGTGGTTCCCCTCCCCATTCTGTGTGTCTCTTTATCTTTCTGTAGTCCAGTCACAGGCTTTGCCCACAGTGGCTGCTGTTATGTATTGTAATTCTGGTGTGAGCATGGCAAATGCCGTAACATCACACACAAGGCTATGGACTACACACCTCTGAGCATACCTATTTTGGCAGGTTGTCCATCACTGCACTACTACAACTGCTAGCGTCCTCAGACAGTTTGTGTTACTATGTTATTATGTGCCTACAAGTTGGTCTAGCTGTCAAACTGTCACTGAGTATGACATCTGGACAGGCCCACATATGACAATCAGATGAAGGTTCACACATAGGGACAGGGTGTTGATACAGTTCTGCCATACATAGACAGTTGGGGGACCAGTTTGTTACTTGCTTGCTTTCTGTTATGGGTGTGATATCTGCTTCTCCACTGTCTGCCATTGATGTTTTGACATATCCTTTTCCTGTTTTGCCAATACTTTGCAGGTGAATGCAATGTTAGGACAAGCAGAACAGATATACAAGGCATACTTGTGCTCCTTCTGTGACAACCTGCCATTCCAGGGGTATGGCTGTCGGCCAGTGACATGTTGTCAGTGCTGACACAGTGAGGTGGCAGCCTTTTCTGACAGTACAGTTGTGTACACTTACCATAATGTAGATGTTCAAGTGTATTCACTGTTCCAGTCATCACATTTGGGTTATCTGCTTGCAGTAGCCCTCAGTCAGCCTGATTATCAAAGTCTTGGGTCCTGCGTCGGTTGCTATCTCATCTTCCATGACATCAGGTAGTCAGGGGTATAAAGCATGCAGCCGACACCATTACATCAGTTTTTCTTGCCCCAGATGTCAGGTGCCATAACCTTAGGACCGGCTAGAAGTCCTGCAAGACTGCAGTGGCAAAGCCAGCTCTGGATTTAAAGAAAATAGGCAAATGGTAATGCTTGGTGAAAGTATGTACAGAACTCCAGGTAGCAGCTTCTAGGATGTCCCTGGTAGGGACACCTCTGAGAAAGGCTGTGGAGGTAGATGCAGCCCTGGTTGAATGGGGTCTAATCCCCTGTGGGATAGGTTTTCCATGGTCCTTATAGCATTAATGAATGCAATGGCCTATCCATTTAGAAATGATTTGCTTTGAAATAGCCTTCCCCTCTGCCCCTGCAGTGAAAGCCACCAGCAGTTGTTCAGATTTCCTTTGAGGTTTAGTCCTGTCCAAGTAAAATCTAAGTTGTCTGTGCACATCTAAGGAGTGCAGGATGCATTCCCCTTTGTTCTGTGCATTAGAAAAGAAGGTTGGCAAATGAATGGACTGATTAAGAGCCACACTGGATACCATCTTGGGCATGAAGGAGGGATTGGTCCTGAGGGGCACTCTGTCCGCATGAAAGATGAAGAAAGGCTCCACTGCCATAAGGGCCTGTAATTCAGATACCCTTCTTGCTGAAGTGATTGCTAAAAGGAAGACTGTTTTCCAAGAAAGGAATTTCAACTCTGCACTTGCAGCTGGTTCAAAAGGAGGAAGAGAGAGTTTTTCCAATACAAAGTTAAGGTCCCAGGCTGGAGTTGAGGCTCTTCTGGGTGGTCTTAAGTTTTTGGTCCCTCAGAGGAACTGCTTGAGCAGTGGACGAGAGAAGAGGGGTGGTTCTGTGTTGTAATGAGCTGAAATGGCTGAGGTGTGAATTTTGATGGAGGAAAAAGAAAGGCCCTTGTGAAGCATCTCAGTTAAGTATTCAAGAATCTGAGGTAAGTTGGGTGCTGCTGTAGCCATCCCTTGAGTTTGGTTCCAGGCACAGAATCTTTTCCATTTGTCAGCATAAGATTTTCTAGTACTAGGCCTCCTTGCCTGCAAAATGACGTCCAACACTTGTTTACTGAGGGATGGTAATGGAGAAATTAGATAATTAGCTGCCAGGTTCAGGGTTTGAAGCTGAGGGTGTAGAATCTGGCTGTCCTGCTGAGACAGCAGAGTAGGGGTCTGAGGCAGGTGCCATGGAGCCAGCAGTGACACACTGCTCAAGAGGAGGTACCAGTGTTGGCATGGCCAGTCTGGTGCAATCAGTATCATCCTTGGTTTCTCCTGCTTGATCTTTAGTAGTACTTTGGTGAGGAGAGGCAGAGGGGGAAAGGCATAAACTGATAGATTTTTCCAGCTGAAGGACAGAGCATTCACTTTCCAAGCTAGTTTGTGGGGAGTCCTTGTGCAGAATTTGTCCAATTGGTAGCTCTGGGGAGAGGCAAACAGGTGTATATCTGGGCTTCCCCATTTGTTTATCAACATGTTGAATGTCTTTGGTTCCAGTTTCCACTCGTGTGGAGCCATGAGACTTCTGCTTAGTTCGTCTGCCAGTGTATTTCGTTTTCCTGGCAGGAATTGAGCCTGTAGATGCACTTGGTAACTCAAGGCTATGTTCCACAGTGCCATGGCTAGTCTGCAGAGGGGGTAAGAATGGGTACCCCCCTGCTTGTTTATGTACCACATGACAGTTATGTTGTCCATCTTTACCATTAATTGTCCTGGAAGAATGTGGTCCTTGAAGGCTGTCAGCACATTCTGTACAGCTAACATTTCTTTTTGATTGATATGTAGGTGCATTTGACTTGGGCTCTATTTGCCCTAAATGCACTTCACTGCCAGGTGAGCCCTCCATGCATAGTCTGATCCATTTGTTGTTAGGGTTTGGGTGGCAAGGGGTAGAGTGAATGGTAGTCCCTTGTTTAGGTGGCAGGCCTCTGCCCACCAAAGGAATTCTAATCGTAGGCAAGGTATGATAGGAATCATTGCTTCTAGATCCTGAGAATGTTGACCCCATAGGCTTTTTAGATACCATTGTAGTTTCCTCATATGCAGTCTTGCATATGGAATTAGTAGAATGCAGGAGGACATTAACCCCAAGGCTTGTAGTATTTGCCTTGCAGATAGCAGGTTCTTTGTGGCCATTAGCTTGAAGTAAGTTGTCAAATTTATTTGTTTCTCTGGCGTGAGGAAAGCCATCTGGGAAGTTGTGTTCAAGCTTGCTCCCACAAATATAATTCGCTGACAGGGTACAAGATGTGATTTCTTTTCATTTATGGTGTACCCCAGACAAGTGAGCACCTTTTGTACAAATGCCAGATGATTCAAAAGTATGTCCTGGCTTTCTGCCTAAATTAGACAATCATCCAGGTATGGGTATATTTGAATTGTTCTTTGCCTGCAAAATGCAATGACTGGAATAAGGCACTTTGTGAATACCCTGGGCACAGTAGATAAGCCAAAGAGCAGTGCAGAGAATTGATAGTGCAGGTAGCCTGCTTTGAAGCATAGGTATCTTCTGCAAGATTCCCTGATTGGGGTGTGCAGGTAGGCTTCCTTTAAATCCAGTGTTGCCAACCCCACATCTTTTTCTAGCATAGGAAGCAACTGGTGAATAGTTAGCATCTTGAATTTTGGAATCACCAAAAAAGTGTTTAAGATAGAGAGGTCCAGGATAGGATGCCATGAATTATCTTTTCTGGGTACCAGGAAAAGTCTTGGGTAGAAACCTTGCCCCTTTTCCTCTTCTGGTACAGTTTGAATAGCCTTTATGCTTAAGAGAGAGAGAGTACTTGCTTTTGAGTTTCTGCCCACTGATTTGGGGGTAGATCTGGCCAACTGTTTGGGGTTGGTAATGTGTGGAAGTAAAATCCGTATCCTTAGGAAACTATATTTAAAACCCATTTGTCCTGTGTAATGAGTTCCCAGTTTTTGGCCTGCAGAGCAATCTTTCCCCCTAAAGGAGCAGTCAGTTGAGAAGTGCTTGGAAGTGTTAAAATTAAGTAATTGAGACAGCTTACCATAGGGGGAGTCTTACTACTCCCTGATTTGGAAGCGGAAGCCCGCCACTGTTTAGTCCTGTGCGTACCCTGGGACTGAAACCTGGGGATTCTCCTGGTTCTGGGTTTGGACTGAGAAGTCCAGGAAGAGGCAGGAAAGGACCAATTCTTAGAGGGCCAATGCCTACTAAATCTTGGAGGCTGTACTTGTAGGAAATCCTTAACAGTTTGCATAGATTTAGCTTGTTCCTCCATCTTTTTAAGAACTTCTTCTGCTTTGTTGCCAAACAGGAGGTACTGATTTAAGGGAGCATCCAACAATTTAGCTTTCACATGGTCTGGCAAAGATTGCTCCTTAAGCCAAGCATGCCTTCTAAGTACAGACCCAGTGACAGCAGCCCTGCAAGAGGCCTCTAATGAATCAAAACCACATTGCAAAGTATGTTTTCCAACCTGTTCAGCAGAATGCATTAAATCCTGTAAATCTTTATTTTCAGCACAGTCCGGAATCAACATCACTTTCTGTTTAAGCAATCCAATAATATGCTGCTGATACTTTAACATATGAAACTGACAGTTTAAGGCCCTAATGGCCAAGGTTGCAGAAGTGTATACCTTCTTACCCCATTTATCCAGTGCCCTGGAGTCTCTATCAGAAGGGGTAGGATTTCTGGCAGTAGTAGTCTTAATGCCCTTGGGTCCCATTGAAATAGTTTTAGGATCCGCAGTAGGATTTTTAAAAAGGAACTTGTGAGAGTCAGGAACCCTGTAATATCTATCAGGTTTACTGGGAGCAGGAGGTAAAGAATCAGGGGCCAAGCTAGATTCCGTAAGGGCATCATCAACAATGTCTAGTACAGGAGGGATAGCTAAAGGCCTGTGTTGAGGGAGGAGTAAGAAATCCCTAAGCCTCTTTTTAGAATCAGAGTAATCCTGGCTTTCCCAGAGGAAATGCTCCCTAAGAGTATGCAAGGTTTCACCAAAAGAGAAATCTTCTGGAGGGGAAGCAGAGGGAATAGAGTCATCTGCATCAGAATCCTCATAGGTAGATAAGGGTAAATCCTGGTAATCAGAAGAAACAGAAATTTCAGAATCCAGGTCAGAAGAATCATAAACAAATTCAGTCCTAGGTCTCTTAGAAGGGGATGGTTGGCTTCCCCTGATTAAAGTAATAAGGTCTTCAGCCATTCTTATCATTTGTTTCTTAGGCATAGAGGCCTGAGCATGCATTCTGGGCATTGGTTTTCTAGGCATGGTTCAAGTTTTAGGCCTTAAAGAAGAAGGTGGTATTGGTTTAATATGCAAGTCAGTAGGCCTGAATACACCCTCAGAAGCCGGTGCCTGCACAGTGTCCCCGGACCCATCCAAGGTAGAAACATTCACAGGTTCAATAGTTGAAGCATCTTGCGGCATACCGGACTCTGAATGGGTCTCAGTAGAGGCCTGCGAATCTGAAGTAGCGGGTATCAGGGGCTGCGAAAGTGCCTCATTGAGTACCGGCAAACTGGCGATCGACTTAGGAGAAGTGTCGTCGGCAGCTTTGGACCTAGTTGGCCTGTCTCTGTCTTTATCTTTGCGTTTTTTCAGAATGTTGGTAGTCGGATGGCTTACCAAAGACATATCTGGATAATTGAACTGAGAACCAAAATATTTAGAAGCATAAATATACTGATGACGGATAGTTCATTGGTTAAATAAGGCACAAAACTGACAGCGAGATATGTCGAGGTCAGGGCCTAGTCAAGGAATACAGTATGAATGGCAATCTTTATGAGGTATTTTCTTTTGACAAAAAATGCAATTATTAGTTTTTATTGACATCGGTAAAGAGCAAGAAAAAGTTTCCCCAATGGGGTACTTAGCTTTAGTTGAAGACTTTGGTTCTTAAACTCGAAAACAAAAATTTCAGGAGTCGGCCGACTGGCACTTGCGAACTGCTTCTGTTTTGGGCACCGCACGGCAAGAAAGACTGATGTAATGGCATCAGCTGCATGCTTTATATCCCTGACTACCTGATGTCATGGAAGATGAGACAGCAACCGACGCAGGACCCAAGACTTTGATAACCAGGCTGACTGAGGGCTACTGCAAGCAGATAACCCAAATGTGATGACTGCAACAGTGAAACATGAAGAACATCTGCCAGTACACTGACCTGCAGGTACCTGCTGTGCTACTAGGCACCATACCTCTCTACATATGAGAGCCAGACATCTGGACAAAGCCATAAGTAATTGAGTGACAAAGGCCTAAATATAGGGACCATTTTAACTATTGGCCTTACAAACCTAGAAGGGTGACACAATAACAGATGTTACACTAGCATGCATTTTCTATAGGGTGTGAGGTCTGAGTCACTACAATCCGTCATTATTTCCTGACTTTAGACTTTCATGATTTGCCAGTGATTTGCCACACAACCACTATTTCATGACAGAGACACCACAACTATGATGCAAACCTTTGTACATTCTGCAAAAGGTCTGTACAGTTGGGAGGTATGGTAGGCACTGTGTAGGTTACTCTGACATGTGTACTGTTCATATGAGTGGCCCTCTGTCCATGAACTGTCCAGCTTACTGGCAGTAATGGCTATTGACATCCGGACAGTGTGTATAACTCCCACCATAGGTGTGGCTGACATGCAAAATAGTTGGCACTGCAGTTCTTGGAACATGGCCCTGTCTACCACAGTACTGTACTTAGGCCAGTAAGACACAACAGCCGGGAGTAAGTGCTGGCCACATCCTGGCAGTATTTCCCACACATATACATAGATCATTGTCCCCTGCAAATTGTATACATGCAACAAGTTACCATGTTGATTGGGACAGCCCTGGCAATGTGTGCTCTGCTGCTATTTACCCTACAAACCTACATGTTACTGTATTTCTATGGGAATATGGATGTGTGGGAAGCCAAACCTGTCAACGGTACACATTTGCACGTACTGTGCTGATATTGGCTTTACATTTTGGTTCCATTTAGCATAGTATTGTGCCCTGTCTTGGAGAATAGAAGCATATCACTAGAGACCACAGGTTAGATTTTAATGGCATACAATTGAGTTTCAGACTTCTTACCTTTCAGAGCCTTACTGCAACTGGAAGACCTGCTGTGATATCACTGTGTAAGTCTGTAGGGGGGTATTCCATCATTGTCACCATTTGTGGGCCTTTGCCAGACATTCCTTTATGGTTTTCTACAGCTGACTTGCTGGGTGAGTCTGAGGGGTAAGTATGGGATCCCCACATTGACATTCATGCATGTGACCTATGCCTCCCCCTTAGTTGGCCCCCCGCATATACTGCAGTGGGATTTGTCACTTTGGATAATACTGCTTAGTGTGGGAAAACCAGTATTGGTCAGACATTTTCTGGTGTCCCACATAGCTGTCAGTTGTCTGCTGCTACCCCAGTAGGCCATCCCATTCCCTTGCATTCATGCAGCAATACTATAGATATGCTACCAGAACATACTACTCCATTAATTTGTTGTTTAGAAGACTGACTTACCTTGTGCCTGCTGCAGTTGTGGGCATGGTGGGTGAGGGCTGACTCTGTCGGATGCATACAGTACACTGCCTATACAGGGTATGCTACAGGTAGTGTGATGTGTATGACATCCATTTTACTGTGTGTGCGAGTCGGAGAGAGGTGTCAGTCCCTGGGTCCCTACAGTGTCAGCGTGTGTGCTATGCGTTGCCTCTTTGCCAAGGCCTGGGCATACTGGGCACACCTCCGTCTGCCTACAGGAGCAGGCTCAGGGGCTTCCTCCTCCAAGTCCCTCTGTGCCTGTGCAGATCTTGGCAATGGTGGGGGGCTGTGTGGCCCTTCCCC
Organism: Protopterus annectens; assembly: GCF_019279795.1. Classification (NCBI taxonomy): domain Eukaryota; kingdom Metazoa; phylum Chordata; order Ceratodontiformes; family Protopteridae; genus Protopterus; species Protopterus annectens. Next base: position 1,554,700,747 of record NC_056744.1, read on the forward strand.
ATGCTGTTCCTGCTGCAGCTGTTTCCACAGGATCATATTGTGTAGCATGGCACATACTATGAACATGTGTGGACATGTGGCTGGAGAGTACTGCAAGGCTCCACCAGAAATGTCAAGGCAATGGAACCATGACTTGAGCATCCCAAACACATGCTCTGTAATGATCCTGGTTTGTGCATGTGCCATACTATGGCATTCTTGTGTGGGTGGGTATGCATTTCTGATGGGTGTCATCATCCATGGCTCCAATGCATAGCCAGCATCCCCCAACAAATGACCATACAGGATGCCCCTACTGGCAAATTCCTGGTACAGCTGTGACAAATGCCAGATGTGGGAGTCGTGATAGCTTCCAGGGCTGACAGCACACACATTCATGATAATGCCCTGGGCATTGCACACAACCTGGCAGTTGAGGAAGGGGAAGCGATTGCAGTTTATGTAGACCCTACCCTGTTCACCAGGTGGTGCTTTGATGTGGATGTGCATGTAGTCTATTGCACCCAGTACCTCCGGGTATTCTGCTACACGGTGGAAGAGACGCATATTGCTGATCCTCTCCTCACAGGTGTTGGGGAAGTAAATGTGCTCATTGACATGTGTTAGCATGGATGCAGATGCCTGTGAGACCCCCATCATGTCCCCAGTGGGTCTTTGGAAAGTACCTGTAGCTAGTATTCTTAAGGCTACACATATCTTGGTATCCTCTGGGATGGGTTCTCTTCTGTTGGTTCTAGGTCTGAGTTGAGGCCGGCACAGGTTGATGATTTGCTGAAGAATATCTCTGTCCACCCTGTAGAGCTCTACTATCTCCAAATCATGTAGCCCCTGGTAGGTTACCCTAGATCTGAACACTCTTCTTCTCCTCCTCCTCCTCAGTCTGGGGCAGTTGTCAGCATTGATGTTGGAGCTTTTCTCCCCGGGCCTCCGCTGAAAATGGACCTGGTCCAGTCGGAATTTCCCGGTTAACAAATGTAAAATAAATAAATAAATAAATAAATAAAATTATCCTCCTCACCGCCCTCAGCCTCTAGCACATACTGACGTATCAAAGCAATGTCAGCCCCTAATATTTTGTCGGTTAAAATTCTCCCGCATGTGTACACCAATGGTGCAGAGTTTGTGGGAAAAAATAGACTGAAAGGTGTTTGCATAGTTTATACTGTTGTGCTGCAGATGCTGCCTGTATGATTGTCTGATTATGATGCATTCCACCTGCCAGCTATGTTATTTGTTTGCTTTTATTCTGCTATTTTTCTTTTTTTTCCTTCCCATTTCCACCCTTTTTAAACCCCAAGGCGCACCATAGAAATCCAGTGCCCAAATGTAAACAGTCCTGCTATTTCTGGTTTTTTTTTTTTTTTTTTAGACCCGATGCATACCGTGCAAGCCCATTTAGCTAAAGTGAACACTTTGAAGGGGAAATTGCCCTCCCCTGGACACGAACATGCTCTTCATTTCATGGAGTAAGTCAATACAGTCTGAGACACTTTTGCTTAGCTAAGCTCAACTGGGAGCTGTGAAGCTCCAATGTGCTTACACCAAGCATGACACACCCCCTTTTCATGTCATCTGCTTCTCCTGCTTACAACACTGCCTTATAGCTCCTACATGGTTAGGTGCAGTTTGGCACTTATCTCCTTTCTGTGATTCAGTAAATTTCCTTCATTAGCATACCTCACTGCCTTAGTCCCTAGTTACAGTACTACACAAGAGCCTTTCCCCTTAGCAACCACTGTTCCCTGCTATTGTTTTGATTCTGCATGCCATAGACTATAATGGTATAATGGAGATTTCACTTAAATTTGCCTTTTCACATTTTTTTGTGACACAATCTCGTTTGCGTACTACCGTCCTATGCTTAAACGGCTGAGATCGGCAAAACAAAAAAAACCCTTATTTTTATAATTTTGCAACACTTTTCCATGCCAATGGCCATATATTTGGCCATTGGCATGCCTAAGGATTATAATACATGCTTTCTTTGAGCTGTCATGTCTCCATTTTGATTTTTGCAGAAATATATTCGGCTAGTAGACAAATACATTTCTGCAAGCTACACTATTCTGCCACGGATGCCTGCCTGCTTACTGGATCACTGATTAACCTCATTTGCATGGTTTTCACCAGCAAATGAGGTCATTAGCATAATCCAGTCATGTCCGTGGCAGAATAGTGTTAGCAGGCTCATGCACGTCCCCAGGCTTGTTTACTGGCTCGCTCAGTGGCCATATTCTGTGCAGGAGCTACTACACTATTACTGCATGGAGTAAAAGCTTTATTGAATCCCGGGGATTAATTAGTGACATAAGTCCCCAGTGTTGCCCCTACAGTCACATAAATATCAAAGCATACTGTGTACAGATCCAAATAGCAGACATTATGTAAGATAGTCTTAGATGTTCTGGGCATAATGATCCATATTTTTTTCTGTGAGGTGCTTAGAAAAATGTACTCACTTGAGTTTGCCAAGTATTTCCGGCTAACCCTTTGAAGGGAAAGAAAAGTTCCATCTCCCACATTGGAGTATGTCCTTCCACTTTCACAGGGAGGCACTGTGATCACAGTAAGATTCTTCAAACCATTCTAAACATAACTATGGATTTAATACCATTACAAGCCTTTTGGAAAACTGCTGTATACTGCTGGACAAGGCAGGCAGCCTTTCAGAACATGTCTACATGTTATTTTATTTAAAGAGTACCAACTTAATCTGTCTGACCCAAGAATCTCTGTGTTCAACTAGATCTCAAGCAAAAGTGGCTTTATTTTGGACAGACCTTCAGGGAGCCTTCTCACTGTGGACAGGACTTTTCCTTGTACATCCCCAAATCCAGGGCTGCTTTAACCTTAAACTTCAAGCTATTACACACCAATCATTTGAAAACAAGCTTTCAACTCACTGTAGATCCCTTGGTAAATGTGTGGCATCATTAGGCAAACCCACATTTTATGCCTCAATGTCCTCACCTTTCTCTATAATAAAGGCTATTAATTAGCCTAGTTCTGCCCACTTACCCCTCGTTTTCTGGAAGAAAGTTTCCCATGTCTATATTGATTGTTTTTTCATTTCCCTGGTTCCCCTTCACCTTTGTATGTACAGCTGTCTCCTAATGACACTTTCTGTAACATTTATTGGATTGTTTTAGGTTAAGCATCCCATCATTGCTAATTATTGCATCTGCTCTCTAACACCATCTGTTCTTCTATCTTTAATTACTACTTGGGACAAACTCTTAAATTTAACCCTTTATCTATTTTTCCTTCTCATGACATCTGTACAATAACATATCTTCTTGATAGCTTTCTGTCTGTGTTTACTGATGCCTGCATTTGAGTACCTCCTAGTAAATATCAAGCAGAAATATTGTAGAATTGCAGAACATCAAACTCAAAAGTTTGTAACAGCAAAATATTGACATATGCCATTAGCTGTTTGGACGAGATTGTGGCACAGTGTGGAGGTGGGTTTTACCTTTTTCTATCTGTAGTGCTTTCTTGAATTTGGTATATATAATTAGCAGGGAGTCTTGGGGGTGCAGGCAGTCTTACCCCCTCTCTGCATAAAATATGTTTTAGATTTGTTTTGTAGATTGTCAGCGTATTACACTTTTGAACTTCTGAGTTTGATTTTCTGCAGTTTAATGATCTGTGTGGTTGATTGATACCTTAAAAAATAGGTCACTGTATTTAAGTCTTGTCTGCTATCATTACTTTAATCCTGCCACACCTATACCTACAGTGTATATGTAAGAAGGCTATAGGTGTTATTTTTACTTTGACGTGGAATCTGTGAGCTTGGTTTGATCCTTTGTAAAACCAATATCTTACCTCCTGTTGGTGTACGCTATCATTTACAAATGTCTGTACTCATGTCTTTTTTTGTTAGCCTCATTTTATGGTTTAAGATCTATTTATGCAAATGTGCTGAGAGTGTAATTCTGTCTTTGAGTTGGAGACAGTAGCTGTGGCCCATGGTTGAAAACAGTTTTCAGTTCATATTTGATGTCTAACATGGCAAATGAACTTATCACTTTTTTGTAGTTTTGCTGCTGCATTTTCAAAACTAATGTAAGTATTACATTTCACTTTAGTGACATGTTTACTGTAAACTGCTAGTGCAGAGTTTAATTTGCAAGGTGCTGTGGCTGACAAGAGTTATCAGTGCTAAGGAAACTAAAAAAGTGATAACTCTCTTTATTTATTTATTTGATATTTGTTTACCAGGAAAGTCCAACTGGGCCACTAAGTACTCATTTTCAGTGGAGGCCCAGGGAGAAAAGCTCCATAATCACAGTATTTCAGAAATCAAGTACAGACATTTTCAATCACAAAGTATCATGTTAGATTACAAAACACCAAGTACAAATATTTTAATTCACAAAGTATCGTGTTACACTACAAAACATAAGAGTGAAAAAATGTAATGAGAAAAACATAGAACATATGTTTCATAGCAAAGTGCAATGAAAAACAATAACGTGAGTTGAAGAGAATATGTGAGGAAAAACTGAATAGTCATATTATTTGTTACATAGATTAATATGTGATAAATGATACCCAAGACAAATCTAATAAGATATTTAAAGAGATATCAAAAACTACATGATTAGAGACAGTGAGGTGAAATTGAGTGATGTCTTAGTATATGTTCATATTATGGTTATAGAAGGAAAAAGGAAAACGGATGGAGAGAAGGCGATTATAAAAAGAGTGCAGCATAGGCTATCCTCCGGTAGTTTAGGTGAGTAGGCTCATAAGAGAAACAGGTAGACGAAAGGTCTGCAGAGATAAATCAAATAAGGTAAGGTAGTGAGGGAAACAAAAAGGAGTGGAGTAGGAGATGGAGAGAGTTGAGAAGTGTGATCTAGGTTGAAGGGGGTGAGTGAAGTATAGTGAGTAAGTTCAGCCAGGATTGGCACAGGAGCATGTCCAAAATTTTGTAAGGTATTCTTTTATGGAACATTTACAGGTGGGTTGGCTAGAAATGGTTCTGGTTGTTAGAGGTAAGGAGTTCCATTTTTTGCTACTGAGTACAAGTATAAGCTTTGTCCAGGGGATTTATTTGGCTTATTTATGGCGAGAAGCTGTTTGTCTTCTGATCTAGGAGTTCTTCTTGGAAAATATAAGTTGATGAAAGGGGTAAGAGCTGGACAGTCTAATGGTTTGTGTAAGATTTTATGTATTGTTATATGTTGAATGTAGGATAGGTGCAGGGGGAGTTCTAGCCAGCTAAGGTTACACAGAGCTTTAGAGTGATGGGTAAAGGAGGATGAATTAGTAGTAAAGTTGGCAATTGTGTTGCTTTCAAGTTTATTTTTTTACAGAGGATTGTAAATGAGTTAGAGCTGGTGCTCCATACAGTAGGGAGGGCAGAAGGGAGTTTTTGGCTAGAGTAATTTTTGTGGGTGTACTCTTCAAAAGTTTGCTTCTGTATAGCATGCCTAGTTTTTGATGGGTTTTCTTGATATTGCTTTGGATGTAGAGGTCATACTTAAGATTATCATCTATTATGACTCTTAGCAGCTTGGAATGGTGGATTAATTTGATTTCAGTGCCATTTGCTGAAAAGATTTTGAAAGATGATTTGTTAGGGGTGTAAGTCTTTGGTATTAAGTGGAGGAGTTTCATTTTGGGGGGTTGAGTAGGAGTTGTGCTGTTGTAAACTAGGTTTCAATGGAGATGGCAGCTTGTTGAGTAATTTCTTGGAGCTGAGTTAAGACGTTTGAAGAGCAAATGATGGTAGAGTCATATGTGCATATCTTCACATATGGATTTACATAATAATATTGTTTAATTACACTATATCACATCCTTCTGTTATTTTCTATATCATCCTTTTCTATGTTAGCATTTTTCTTAATAATTTTTAATTTCTTCATTTATATAATCTTTACCTCTTTTTAGCTCTTTTTCTCATTTTTCCAAATTTTTTGTACTTCTATTTAAATAAACTATTAATTTCCCATTCTCTTCATTTATCGACTTTAATACTCTGTACCAGTTTAAAGAAGCAGAATAACTATTGGATTTAATAATCATAGGGTTTAATTTTGGACCTCATGTGAAAGAAAACACTAAGTGAACAATTTCTTTTTCATATTTTTATGGAATCATACAAACATTTGCCATATATGCATTTTCATTAAAACAGAATTCACCAGATACACATTTTTCTTGAATGCCAATCTATAAGACCAACACTGAAGACATATTAATTTTATCAACCCCTCCCATTGCCTCATAACTACATTTTCCCAAATTGTATCTCTAACAATGATACTTTAATCATTCAAAAATACACCCTTTCAATTTTCACATTACCCAAACTCTCACGTTTACCTTTATTCAAGGTCATTCCCATTTCATTTAAACATCCATTCAGGCAAACTAACACTTTCCTCATCCATTTGTTATTTTAATCAGCCACAACTATATCATCTGCATATGTCAAAACTAATGATATCACCACTTTTTCTTTTGGATCACATATCTAGCATCTTTCATTTTATAAGCTACTTCACTCACTATCACTTTCATTACTAATGCAAACAATAACCCAATCATGGAATATCTTTGTCTGTATACCACAATTATACGCATATTTCTTTACTTAGCCATGAATTCAATAACACTTTCACTCTATTATTTTGATATACTGACATACACACTCTCCTAATTCTACTAACTATTCCATGTTTTTCCAGAACATTCCACAAAGCATCATGTCTTACTATATCAATTGTCTTAATAATATCACCTACCATAAGTCTCACATATTCCCTGTAACTTATGATATCATCCAGAATTTCTCAAACCACCAATAGTTCCTGATATCCCTTCCCTTTTAAACCATATATATTTTCTTCCATGTCCTTCAACCTTTTTTCCATTCTCCTCTGTATTAGTCTCACAAAAATGTTACTATCTGTATTATTTAATGTGATAGGTCTCCAATTTTTAAAATTCTTTTCATCTTCCTTCCATATACATTTTAATATCCCACTACATACCTCTTCATAAACAAACCCTTCTTTCAACCATTTATCAAAACAGTTATAAAACATTCTCTTTGCTAGTCCTTTAATTTTGTGCATACTTCGTACCCTATACCATCTGGACCTGATACTGAGTCAACATTTACTTTCCTAAGTACTTCACCCAATTCACTAATAGTAATTACTTTTTCAATTTCTTTTTTAACTCATTTTTTATTTATTTTTTTAACTTTCCATTCTATATTATTTTCTTTTTACTATGAAACAAATTTTCTACATGCTGTACTACAATATCCAGACTTTGTTTGTGTTCTTTTTACCTCTCCTTTTACTTTTTCATTTCTCTCATTATACTAATATCTTCTTTTACTATTTTGCCCAAATATACAGACATTTCCTACCTTCTCCCTTGTAAATAATAGCTCTGTTTAAACAGTAATGAGTTTTCTTAATTTATTTTAAATATTTCCTTTCTCATATCATAATACTGTCTTGTATTCATCCATAAATTCTCCAATACATTTTTTACATCTTTCCATATTTCACTTTCTGTTTCATTCTTTCATCATCCTACCATTGAAAAATATAGTTGCTATGCTACTTTTTAAATTGAATCCACCCTTCAGACCAAAAATTCCTTCAACCCCTCCATAACTGCAATGCTCTTAATTCTCCAAATTCATCCCATAATTTCCAATGTATTATTTTTATTTAATTTCCTGTTTTAATATACTCCCTTTCTTCCATCACTTACATCCATATTGCTAAATGATCTCAAAAACCTCTCTCTTCTGTATCACCACCGTCTACATCCTAACCTTCCACAAGTACAAAATAATTAATTTCAGATCCAATTGCCCCTCTTCTATAAGTCCATTGTATTTTATTCTGCATAGCTGCTTACCACATTTTATCACTACCTTGTGTTTTTTTATCTTTCCCTTTATTTTTACAGTTTCCATTAAATCACAATTAAACCCCCCTGCAATCATATTTTTCATGTCAACTGCTACATAATGCACTATGTGATGAAATAAATTTTCCTTCCTTACCGTTTGTATATAATGCTATAATTCTATAAACATACTCTCCACTTCACATCCACAGCAGTTAACCTTACCATCCTTACCAGCGTTGAACATTACATCTAATAATTTTTAGTGCTTTTTACACAATTCAGCCACTACAGAACACTCACTTCTTAAATTACATATTTTCCACCCCACAATTTAAGTGTGCTGTCTTTCTTCACTTGTCAGAAATCTCACATCCTCTTAAAGAATAATATCTACATCATATTTAGCTCACCATTCCAGTATCCCTATATTTCTTACAATATTAACACTATTAACATTTACTGAAATCACTCTAAAAGTATTACTTTTTCTTCTTTTAAAGTTTAAGGGAAGTATTTAAAATTTTTGTTTTCTTATTTTTTCTTCTTTCCCCGATTGAATATTTTCTCGAGGTTGGGTATAACTCCTTGATCCTCAGAATCAGACCTTTCAATGTTTTCATTAAATGAAACAAATCTAAAACTACTCCTTGCATTTTTTTTAATCTTTGATGATGTCTTTTTAATTTTTTTCCTCACCCTTAAACTAGCACCTATTGAATTTATTTTCCTAATATCCTTTACACTCCCTTCACAAACATCTGATTTATCACTTTCAATTTCTTCATTTTTAGCACTCTCAGTACAGTTATCTTCATCCTCCTGAAATATAATTTTTTTTATCTCAAAATACCTTTTTCCCGTATTTCCTCATTACTTTCAAGCATCACACTACTTTCTTCAATATCCTGTTCAACATTATATTGCTTATTCCTTTTTTTTTACAATCAAATCAAAAATGTCCTTCATTTTTGCATATTCTGCATTCCTTTTTTTACATTTACTCATCATATGAATTTTCCCCACATTGATTAGATCTTATTTTTGTACACTCATTTATTAGATGGTTGAAATCCCCATACAAAACAAAGTTTTGACTGTTCCATATACCTATGTTTTCCTCTGTTATCAACTACATATATAATACTCGGTAAATGTTTTATTACATCTACTTCCCACCCCCATTCCAAACACTCCTCTAATCTTTAATTTTCACAATATCAGAAAATGAATAACAAATAAATTAAAAATAATTTTTAACATCTTTTAACACAATTTAATCAGTGCAAAATTGAACAACATTTTTAATCAAGTCCCTTGCCCAGAAGATATAAACTCATTCCATGGGTAACAGTCATTCTTATTTTCACAGTTAAAATATCTTGCCATTAAGTCTTCATTCTCAAATGTTAAGTTACAAAATGTCTCCTTCCCCAAATAAATCAAGGATCTAATGTCTTTTGCTTCAAAATCCAAAGGTAACACTATATTATCCTACACAAAATATTTGTCTATTATTTCTTCTCTCTTCTCAGAACAAGCATTTTTTTTTCTTTTTAATAAAGCTTACAGTACCTTTTGTTCCTCCAACTGCATCAGCATATTTTTCAGATTGTATCCCACCTGTAACCTGATGTTCATCCAACTCACAACTCATTTCCTTTCTGCCCAACTCAATGTCCATTCTAAAAACCTTCCCCATATCTGACGTCATAATCTCAGACTCTTCTCCAGGATCACCTTGTACAATAAACTAGTTTTTCAACAGGCAATCCTCCAGAATCAATTTCAGTTACAACTTCTTTAAAATCCTGAGGCTTAAAGTCATCTAGACACTGACTATTTGCATTATCCACTCACTTTTCAAAACTTTTCTATCTGACTGACAGGACAACACTGTTATCACCAACAGAACAACTCTCTTCTCCCGCCATTACTACACAGCTTCTTCTGGCTGCCTCCACACCAGCAACAGAAGCAGGATATGCAGCAGCAAAAACATTCCCCCTCACAATGAAAACAGTAAGGGTTCTATATTAAAAGCCATCTCATATTTACACTGCTTAAATTTTATACAAATTATTTACAATTATTTACATTTTGTACATTCATGATCTTATTTCAGTTTTCACTTTTATATACATTCACTTTCTTTTATTCATATTCCTAACCCACCTACTCTTTTCCCCATAACCAAAACTGTATTTTATTCAATACTTCTGACAATATCCATTTTTCATTTATTTTTATCTCATTTAATGTTTCACTCCAAACAATTCATATCATACAAAACAATTTTCTATCTGTATTCTTGGCACCTTTTTCTCTTTTATCACTGTAGTAATAATATTCTATCATATCCATATTTATATCCTTTATTCACTTTAAACCTTTTATATAACTTTCACATATTTTATTCCATCATTTTTACCCCTTCACAATTAAAAAAAACATGTTCTGTGATTTTCACTTCATCACAATGATTGTAAATTCATTTTTCTATATTATTGTATGGCATATTCACTTTTACTGGTAATTTTCTTATTGTTAATTTCTACAGAAAATATGTGCATTCAAAATATTTTTACATCTTTCTATCCTTGTGTATATGGCTTTTATTTTTCCTTTCTCTAAATGTTTCCATGGCTATACACAGTAATATTTGCTCATTATATTCATATACCATTCTCCTCTACTCTTTTCTGTATTACACACACTTATTTTCCATAACAAAATTTTGTGTTGATATTCTTTGATTTCTTCACTAAAATATCCATTTCCTCTTTTTTAGGTTATTTATCTTGTCCCAAATCTCTTTATACTTTTCTTTCATTATTACAGCTATTAGTCCTTTGTTTCCTTTAACCATGTCAACACTATATAAATTCAATGATATTGCATAAACAATAGGATTAATCAATCCAAATGTTCTTGGTTCTTAACATATAATAACCATCTTTTAACCAAATTTAATCTGGATCCCCATATAAATGCAAACTCTACTGACAATAATGCTTTCTCATATTTTATGGGTACCATAAATATGTTCATTTAATATGCTATTTTACCTAACAGAACAGAATTGATCAAATATAATGTTTCCTTTATGCCAACTTATGTGTTCTCTAATACAAACATGTATTTCTTGTTTTTTTATCATATTCTGACATTGTGTTATTCTGTGTTGATTACTTCCAAACTGTGTGCCTAAAATCTCAACTTCTTCTCTGTTAAACTGAATCCCTCCTATTTTTCCTATTAATGGTAAACCTTTACTTTTATCACTATTTATACATATACCAATATCTTTTAGCTCTTGACTAAGTTTCTTAATAGCTATTTCCACCAACACTTCATTTTTAGTAATTAACATTATATCATCTACATAAGAAAACATCACTGGTACTTGAATTCCTTCTCTTGTACTACTTTTGGACATTCTTAAAGTTAAATTTATTTCATTAATGACTGCATTCATAATGGACAAAAATAAAATACTGCTTGCTGGACAACCCTGCCTTATGCCACTTCTTATATCTATTTATTCACTTAATCAACCATGTATTACTAATTTACTTTATTACATACACCAAAGCAAATATTTTTATTATTTTTTACTTGTACTCTTTTAAAAAGATTCTCCCATAAAATTTCATGTTCTTATCAAATGCTTTACTCAAAATACCTGTCAAATTTTTAAGCTCTGAATTTCTATTTATTATATCATCCAACATTTCTGTTATTATCATCAAAACTTCTTGGCTTCCTTTTTCTTTTTTTTCCAAATAGTGTTTCATTCAATAATCTATTCATTTTATTTCCAGTCTCCTCTCTATTAGTTTTATAAATATCTTAGTCCATATTGTTTAACACTATTGGACTCCAGTTCTTTATATCTTCTTGTTCTCTTTTTTCCATATACATTTCATAGCTCTAATAAATATTTCTTTGTCTTCAACCCCTTTCTCTAACCATTCATTTAGCACCTCTAAAAACTACTTCTTCTGCCAATGTAGCATATCTTTATACAAGGAATATTCATCCCATCCAGCCCTGTGGCTGATTCCAGATTCACTGCCTTTAATACATTTTCCATGTCTTTCATTATTATATTCTTTTCTATATACTCATTATCTTTTTTAGTTATTTTTTTTACTCTCCACTTATGTTCTCTTTTTGTTTTGCACTTTGAAAATGTCTTATATATTCTTTTATTAGATCCATTTTTTTATTATCTTATTACTCTTTTATTTTCTTTTACAACTTTATGTATGGTGTCACTTCCTCATTCTTTCCTTGTAAAAAATGCCTTTGTTTAAAAAACATTATTTTTATGTTTTCTTGATTCATTTCATATATCATTTTTCCCTTTCAAAAAATCCTATTCTATCTCTTATTACCTCTCTAAATGACTGATTTCATTATACTTTTGTTTCTCTTCTCTCTTTTTAACATTTGCCCTTATAAAAAATAATTTTACATTTTTCTTTAAAAACTTATCTACTAACTTGTCCAGTTCTTTTAAAAACACTCTCATGTCTATATGGTCATTCCATAATTGTATAATCGTTTTTCTACCTTCTTCATTTAAGTCTGTGTCATTTATTCTTTTAATACCTTCACCTATTTTATATATCGTTCTTTTTCTTGGATCACTATCCAAATTGCCAAATGGATTTTAAGAAAACCTGTTACTTTTGTTCCTTTATGCAACATTTTCAAACTTTCCAAAATCATAAACTAGTCAATTTCTGTTCTTAGGTTACCCCTTTTATAAGTCCATTGTTTGTTATCCCATACATAAAAAAAATCCACTTTTTAAATCCTCTGTAATTACTTTAACACCAGATCCTTCTTTTCTCCTTTTCATAGGTCACAATTAAAATCCCCCACCAATATTATTTGCATATTGACACTCATATAATCAAAGATCTTTTTAAATATCAACTCTTTCTTTTTGTACAACATATACATATACTGCAATAATTCTATATACTTGTTTTTTCCACTTGACATCCAGTACTGTTATTCTACCTAATATTACTAAAGTACAATCCAAAATTTCTATTGAGTTTTTACTAAAAATTCCAATGCCTGAACAAGTGATGTTCCTATATTCCAATAATACCGCCTTCCCATAGTTAATTTACTTGCAGTCTCTCTCCTTCTGTCAAAATTCTTGTGTCTTCTAATATTATAATATCCATAGCCAGAGTTCTACACCATTCAAATATACCTGGCCTTCTTTTAATATTCATTATACTATTCATATTTATAGCTAAGATTCTCACTTTTTTATGAAATTGCTTACCTTTTTCATCCTTTGCCTTTTTATTTTCTCTCAAACCTACCTTCTTAATTTTTTATTTTCTTTTACTCTTTTCCCAATAGAATTCTTTTTACCTTTAATCACCACCTAATGTCTTCCTCTTCACTTCAATTTACTATTACATCCTCCTCTTATTTTTCTTCCCTTTTATACTTATCTTTTCATAATCCCTTATTCTCTGACATTATATTTCTTTCTGCTCTTTCCCTTATTCCACTTATATTTTATGTTCTTGAGCAATATCTTGCTCATGTTCACCCCAACCCTTTTTCTCCTATATTTTCTTTACAATCAATCCATGGTACGGTGTAAAGTAGTTTAATGCAAGTAAAATGAATGTATATGCCCTTTTCTCCACTGTAGTACAATCCTGGAGTTAATATATATAGTAAGGGGGGGGTGGGGGGCACATCCACCCACAGGGGGGTGGGGGCATAGCCCCCCCACCTTTTTTGTTTTATATTGTATTTTACAATACCCCCACACCCCTTTACTATATATATTAACTACAGGATCGCACTACAGTGGGAAAAGGGCATATACCTTTTACTTGCCTTACAGTACTCTACACAGTGCCATATATACTAACTGCAGTTCAATGAAATGAGATTCAGTGAAATGAGTTTTCAGTAATTTGAGTTTTCAGCGAAGTAGTCGGGGTGAAATGAAATTCAGTGAAATGAGATTCATTATGTGTGTGTGTGTGTGTGTGTGTGTGTGTGTGTGTGTGTGTGTGTGTGTGTGTGTGTGTATATATATATATATATATATATATATATATATATATATATATATATAAATATGCAATGCCCATAATATATTTGCATGCAGTCTTTAAATAGTCTTACAGTACTTCTTATTCTACTTCAGTTCAAAACTGCAGGTACATTTTCTTTTTTGTTTCTCTGTTAAATGCTTGAATAACATATAAGTTCCATGGACTATCATTTTTCTTTATTTCATATTGTTTTAGAAATTTTTCCATATTCTGTGCTGATTCAAATAAAATGTTATCAAAAAATCTTTATTAATATGACTAAATGCTCTTACCTCTCTGGTAGAAATGCCCAAGGGCACAATAATATTATCCCAGATTTCATACCTACCAAGTACTTTTTCCTTTCTGCTTACAAGATCCTTCTTTCTTGCATCCATTTTTTTTCTTCCCTGTTTTCTCTCTCTCATGGTTTGCACATAAAACCTCTTCACCTCTTTTCTTATTTCTTCTTCCTGGATCATGTCCATAATTTCTCCCCACAACATTGCTTTCTCACTTTCTGGTTGACTTTGATTAATTATTACACATCCTGCAACCTTCCCGATTGAAGTGTTGTAATAATACATCCCTGCTTTGATTCACTGTCTCCCTTGAACAATCTCCCCTGGAACAGCACTTCAGAATCCTGTGAAGGTTTGATAATCTTCACTTCATTCTCCTCCATTGCTTCTCCCGTCTTGTTCATTTTGAATTCCCACTCCTCTCCTTCTTTTCATGATAGCATTTTTTGTGAAGGCTCAACCGCCTTTGCACATAAACTTAAACCATCCAATTCTCACTCTATTTCTCTCTCTAGACAACTTCTTCCATGCTGCAAATACTCACTATACTTCTCCCTGCTTCTCAGAGCCACTTCTGCACCTAGACCAGAAGCAGGAAGAGCTACATCAATCCGTGTCCCTGCTCGCAAATGGGTAGGGGTCCTTTATTAAAATTCACAATATACATTATATACACAATTTGTATAGATTATTTACAATTATTTAAAACTGTTTTACATATTTTGTCTTTTTTTAAATCATTTTGATTCCCCCCACTCTTTTTCTACAACAAAAATCATATTTTTTTTAAATTTCCAAAAATATCCCCTTTTCATTAAATCTTATTTCATTCATTCTTTCATTCCAAATAATCCATATTATACAAAGCAACGTCTTGTCTAATGTATCCACTTCTTTGTTTCCCATTTTATAGTACCCATACTATCATGTCCATATTCATATTTTTTTACACTTTTTAGTTCCTTTATACAGTCTTTTCACATATTTTTCCATAACTGATTTACTCTTTTCACATTTCAAAAAAAAATATATATGCTCAGCAGTTTCTACTTCCCCACAATGTGTACAAACCCTTTCTCCTATTTTCTTACATGGCATATCTAGAAGCTTATTTATGGATAACTGCCACAAAAAAATCTGTACATTCAAAATATTTTTCACATCTAATCATTATTGCTTTTATTTTTCTTTCTTCCAAATGCTTCCATGGAAAATATAATAATATTTACTCATTATATTCTCATTCCATTCCTTCATGTTTTTTCTATATTACTTAAATCAGTCTTGTATAACAATATTTTCTCTTGATATGTTTTCATTTCTGTACTTGGAATTCCTTTTTTCTTTTTAAGTGTTTATGTTTTTCTCAAATTACTTTACACTTTTCTTCTATTATCTTTACTATATATTTTTCTTTTTTTTCCTTTATCCATATCAATACTTTATTTAAATTCAGTGATGCTATGCATATAGTTGGATTTATTAAACCCAATCCTCCTTCCTTTTCATAACATAAAGAATTCTTCCTTTAATTGGATTTAATCTTGATCCCCATATAAATGCAAATAACACAGACAGTAGTTCTTTCTCACATTCCACTGGTATCATAAATACACTTGTTAGATGTGCTATCTTACTTAATGTCACTGAGCTGATTAAATATTCTTTCTTTTACATGCAAGTATAAATGTTGTCCAGAACATACAAACATATCTTATTTTATGCATCATATTTCTCCTGTTAATCTCTGTTGTTCATTACCAAATTTTATTCCCCAAATTTTTAATTCTTCTTTATAAACTGAATGCCTTCTATTTTGCCCTAAAATCCCAGTTCTTTACTCTTTTCCTCATTAATACTCAAACATAACACCCCAAATTCTTTACCAAGTGCCTTAACAGCTGTTTTCATCAAGTCTTTTTTTTTACAATTAATACTAAATCGTCTACAAAAGAAAACATTACTGGAATCTGAATTCTCTCTGCTATGCAGTAATTGGCTTTTTTAAATTTTACATTTATATCATTAACAATTGCATTCATGATTAATGCAAATGAGATACTACTTGATGGATATCTCTGCTTTATACCACCTTTTATTTCTATTTTCTCATTCAACCAGCCATTAACTGCTAACTTTACTTTGTTTTTATTATATACTAAAACCATTATTTTTACTTATATTATAGTCTTTTAAAATCTCCTATAATACTTCATGTTGTATCTTACCAAATGTTATACTTACATCCCCTATTAACATCTTCAATTCTGCTGTTTTATCACATCATGTGCCATTTCTGTTATAATCATTAAAAGTCATTGACACCCTTTTCCTTTTAGTCCAAAAATTGTTTCATTCAATAACTTATTTGCTTTACTTTCTGTTCTATTTTATATTACTTTCATAAATATCTTATAGTAGACACTGTTCAACACTACCAGTCTCCAGTTTTTATATTTGTTGTCTCTCCTTTATCCCACATTAATTTCATTGCACCCATACAGATTCTTTTGTCTCCTACCCCTTTTTCTAACTATTCATTTAATACCTCCAAAAGTATTCTTCTTGCCATTTTTGCATATCTCTATACATCAAACATTCAAGTCCATCTAAACCTGCAGCTGCTTCCAAATGTACTATCTTCCTAATTTTTTTAATTCTATCATTGTATTCTTGTTCTCCATCATCTCATTATCTTTTTCAGTTAATTTTAAGTTCCATTTATGTTTCCCTATAGTTTCATATTTGAAAAATATTTTCATAATAGGTCTTTTTATTACCTGTATTATTTCTTGTTGTGTATTGACTATATGTCCTCTCTCATCCCTTAGCTCTCTTATTATTCTTTTATTTTCTTTTACCGTCTTACTTAGGTACTGTGCTACTTTCTTCTTTTCTCCCTGTAAAAATATCTTTGTTTGAATGCATCCTTTTTATTTTTCTTGGTTAATGTCATATAGCTTTTTTCTTTTCCTAGAAATCTTTCTTTATTACTTATTATATCTTTGAATGCTTTATCCTTATATTTGAAACTATCTTGTATTCTTTTTATCTGTTGCCATTCCAATACATCTTTTTTATATTTTTCTTTTAAACTTATTCACCAACTTGTCCAGTCTTTGTAAAACATTCTCATACCTATATGATCTGATCAAACTGACTAATTACTTTTTTTATATAATAACTCAATTCTTTTTCATTTAATTTTATGATGCCTCTCTATTTTTATATATCCTTCTTTTTCTTGACTCTCTATCCAGGTTGCTACATTATCTGAACACTCTGTTACTTTTTCCTTCATCTAATATTTTTAAACCCTCTGATACAATAAAATAATCAAATTCTGGTCTCGAATTACCCCTTTTGCATGTCCAATGTCTGTTGCTCTATGAATACATGTTTCCACTTTTAAATATTTTTTAAATGACCTTTACATCTGCTAGTTCTACTATACCTTAAATTACAGTTAAAATCTCCCACTAATATTATTTGCATATTAACACTAACATAATCAAGAATTTATCTTAACATAATCTCCCTGTGCTTCTGTAAAACATACTCATACAGTGTCACAATTCTATATATTTGATTCTTCTATCTTATATCCAATATTAACATTCTTCCCAATATTACTACTATATAATCCAAAATCTCTACACTTTTTTACTTAAAATTGCTAGAACATTTATTTTTTCCTCCATTCCATATAACCTTACCTTTCCATAGTTCATTTACTTGTATTCTCTCCTTTATTAATATTATTATGTCTATTAATATTATGATATCCATATCTAGCAATCGGCACCATTCTGACATTGCTATTCTTCTTTTTTACATTCTTTATACTATTCACATTTACAGCCAAGATTATCACTTTGTGGAGAATATTTTATTATTTTTGTTCTTTTCCTTTCTTATGTTCTCCTACATCTATATTTTTAAATTTATGTTTTCTATCTTTCACTCTTTTCCAAATGAAATTCCTTTTGCTTCTGATTCTTACCCACTTATCTTCTCCCTCTTCACTTGAATTACTTATTTGTTCTTCTTTTTCTTACTTTGTGTATTCCTTTACCTCCACCGTTATGTCTTCCTCATTTTTATTTTCTTTTTGTGTCCTCTCTATGTTATCTGCTAAAGCATTATCTTCTACTTGATCTTCCTTTCCTTCCTGTGTGTCTTTCTCTTTTACATCAGAATTCATCCATGGATGTCATATTTTTTCACATTTTAGCATTTTTGTTCACATTTTCTTTTGCTTCCTGACCAGTTTTACCACACATAAAACATTTTATTTTATCACATTTATTGATTAAATTGTAATTTTTACCACAAAAGAAACATGTCTTTGGCTGTCCCCAGTATTTTGTAAACCCCTACTTCCCTCCATGTTGATTATACTAGGCACACGTAATATCTTTTCATTTTCCTTTTGCAAAATAACTGTACATTCTCATCCCCAATCCATAAATCTTTGTTATCATAAATATTTGTAATGTCCATTATAGCTCTGCACACAGTTTTTAAATAGTCTCTTAGAATGCCTTTTTCTATCTCTGTATGTAATTGTATATACATTTTCTTCTTTGATCTCTGTTGAATGCCTGTACGACATATAAATTCAAAGGGCTATCATTTCTTTTTTTCATATTGTTCTAAATTTTTCTTCATATATTGTGCTTCTTCAAAAAATAAATGTCACAAAAAGTGTCTTTAATACAAATAAATGATGTTACCTCTCTGGTTTTGATACCCAGTGGTGAAATAACATTGTCACATATTTCATACCTATCGAGTTCTTTTTCCATCTTCCAAACACAATCTGGCAAAAGCAGCAATCAGAGGCACACGGAAAGGAATGAAGCAAATACTGGTGGACATCCTGTTGTAACAACTTAATCCACTAGAATAATCCAACAAAGCTGGATAGTCAGTTAGTCGTCTGGTCATAATGTCTTGACTAATATTAACTAACATTAATTCGGGATATCCCCTATCGTTGAACAATGAAATGATGAAATTAATCTCCTCAATTAAATCAGTTGTTTTTGAAGTCATTCGACAAGCTCTAATCATTTGCCCTTTAGGTATGTTGTTCATAATATGTCTAGGATGGTTGCTAGAAAAATGGAGATACCCGTTAGTAAAGGTCTTCTTTCGAAAAATTCTGCTGTGAAAACAATTGTCAATGTTGTCCCACTTTAAACAGACATCTAAAAAATTAACTTCAAGCCCTACTGAACCCTTCACAAACTTGATATAACTAGAATAGGTGTTCGCCTCTCTAATAAAAAAATCAACTATATTTTCGTTACCCTCCATGATAAAAAACAAATCATCAACAAATCTACAGTAAAATAAGATGTTGTATTTTGAATTAAGAAGTGGGATAAACTCCTGCTCCCATTGTGCCATAACAACATTGGCATAAGCCGGGGCGGCTGGAGACCCCATAGCCACTCCCCGCTTCTGCCTGTAATAAGTTTTCCCAAAAAGGAAAAAATGATTATCTAAAATAATCTCCAAAAAATGGCATATGGTTGCAATAGCATTACTTGAAAAAACAGCACAATGGTGATGTAAAAAACTTCTAACAGCCTCAACTCCCTCATAATGGGGAATGCAAGTATACAATGATGTAACGTCAATAGTGAAAACAATGTGCTTGTCAGGATTAAATGTATTTACCTGAAAAAATCCATTTAATTTGGTCAGAAAATCCCAGGAATCCTTAATAAAGGAATCATTAGAATGTAATATTGATCCAAGGGCTCCATCAATAATGATGGCCATGCCCTCGGTAATGGAATGGGGTGAAGACACAATAGGTCGAAATGGTGGGTCATTAAGATCTTTGTGGGTTTTCGGTATACCGAATATCACCCCAATCCTCGGATCTTCGACCACACAAAAATCATAGACGTCAATATTGATGTCACCTGACATTAATGCATCATAAAGTAAAGAATGAATAAACCTCTGTCTCCTGATTATTTTAAATAAAGACAGTTCTAACACCATTACCAAGACCAAGACCATTACCAAGACCAAATCAAATTCTAATGTGACTCCTTTTTTTCAAAAGAAAAACTATACCAACAAGACCAGCATTCTTACAAGAAGTCGGACATTCCTGGGGTCAAATTCATCAGGAGACGAGACGTGAATAAAGACCATGAACAATTTAGTGTGATTAATTTAAGTGGACATTTGTTCACTGATTGTGAGTTGAAAGTTTTGCAGTATGGTTTAAATTTTGTGCCTAGTAACAAAGCAAACATCAGTAATACTATTCTGGATATTAAAAAATACACCAGAAAGTTAAATTTGGCATACATCATGCAAGACGTTTCAACCACTGATAATGTTCTTTCTAAACCTTCATTTTTAACACCTAAGTTACAGCACACTTTACGAGTGTTTGAGGACACCTGTATTCAGGATATTATCAAGTCACTCGAACACAAACACAGACATAGTAGCAACTTAAACAGGGACGAAAGGGAAGCCTTACAGAACTTACAGTCCTTGAATAAGGAATTGAGATACATGAAAAGCGACAAAGGTGGGAACATTGTAGTGATGAGGCAGGATTCTTACAATATAAAAATGACAGAGATTTTGAACAATTGTGATGAATATGAGGTCATCACCTTATTTGAAATAATCAGGAGACAGAGGTTTATTCATTCTTTACTTTATGATGCATTAATGTCAGGTGACATCAATATTGACGTCTATGATTTTTGTGTGGTCGAAGATCCGAGGATAGGGGTGATATTCGGTATACCGAAAACCCACAAAGATCTTAATGACCCACCATTTCGACCTATTGTGTCTTCACCCCATTCCATTACCGAGGGCATGGCCATCATTATTGATGGAGCCCTTGGATCAATATTACATTCTAATGATTCCTTTATTAAGGATTCCTGGGATTTTCTGACCAAATTAAATGGATTTTTTCAGGTAAATACATTTAATCCTGACAAGCACATTGTTTTCACTATTGACGTTACATCATTGTATACTTGTATTCCCCATTACGAGGGAGTTGAGGCTGTTAGAAGTTTTTTACATCACCATTGTACTGTTTTTTCAAGTAATGCTATTGCAACCATATGCCATTTTTTGGAGATTATTTTAGACAATCATTTTTTCCTTTTTGGGAAAACTTATTACAGGCAGAAGCGGGGAGTGGCTATGGGTTCTCCAGCCGCCCCGGCTTATGCCAATGTTGTTATGGCACAATGGGAGCAGGAGTTCATCCCTCTTCTTAATTCGAAATATAACATTTTATTTTACTGTAGATTTGTTGATGATTTGTTTTTTATCATGGAGGGTAACGAAAATGTAGTTGACTTTTTTATTAGAGAGGCGAACACCTATTCTAGTTATATTAAGTTTGTGAAGGGTTCAGTAGGGCTTGAAGTTAATTTTTTAGATGTCTGTTTAAAGTGGGACAACATTGACAATTGTTTTCACAGCAGAATTTTTCGAAAGAAGACCTTTACTAACGGGTATCTCCATTTTACTAGCAACCATCCTAGACATATTATGAACAACATACCTAAAGGGCAAATGATTAGAGCTTGTAGAATGACATCAAAAACAACTGATTTAATTGAGGAGATTAATTTCATCATTTCATTGTTCAATGATAGGGGATATCCCGAATTAATGTTAGTTAATACTAGTCAAGACATTATGACCAGACGACTAACTGACTATCCAGCTTTGTTGGATTATTCTAGTGGATTAAGTTGTTACAACAGGATGTCCACCAGTATTTGCTTCATTCCTTTCCGTGTGCCTCTGATTGCTGCTTTTGCCAGATTGTGTTTGGTTCGTGTCTTTATTGGCTTTTTATTTGATTATTCGTTTGTATCTGCCTTTCGATGGCCGAAGCAGCGGAGGATTCCTTATTGAACATGACCATACACCCGACGCCTAGTACTGACGGATGTAACATCAACAGTTTGTTGGTCACCACTTTGATTGACATACAGAACTCACTTAAGTTTTTGGTTGAGAGAGCGACTGATAGAGAAAATTCAGCTCAAGTTTGCAGTCCGGATGAACCGTTTTGTGAAATGGAAACGGTCATAGATCTTCACAACATTGCCGGTTCCGGTGAGCAAAGCAGGAAGAAGGTAGTAACTAGTGAGGTTACCCAAAGTAAATTTGTTCCACGATCCTATAGGAACACCAAGCATTTTTTCGAGCCCGTCAACAACCCGTTTTGTCATTTTGATCAACCAGGACAAGGGTTTACCAGTGAAGAATATCATCGTAAGCGTGACGGGTTGCTGAGACTGTTAAAAAGGTACCGGTCCTTACAACTTGAAAATTGTTATTTTAAAAAATGTATTGACCTGGACATAGTGCCCAAGGGACTCCGGTTTTTTAAATGTCCCAACGGAGTCTCTATTGGGCAACCTTTTTTTGAGAAATTAGTTTGTTTCTTTAATGACGCTGGTAAGAGGTTCTTGGAACTTTTAGTGGACAACAACAACAGTAAAAAGTTTTTCTTTTCCTAGAAATCTTTCTTTATTACTTATTATATCTTTGAATGCTTTATCCTTATATTTGAAACTATCTTGTATTCTTTTTATCTGTTGCCATTCCAATACATCTTTTTTATATTTTTCTTTTAAACTTATTCACCAACTTGTCCAGTCTTTGTAAAACATTCTCATATCTATATGATCTGATCAAACTGACTAATTACTTTTCTTATATAATAATTCAATTCTGTTTCATTTAATTTTATGATGCCTCTATCTATTTTTATATATCATTCTTTTTCTTGACTCTCTATCCAGATTGCTACATTATCTGAACACTCTGTCACTTTTTCCTTCATGTAATATTTTTAAACCCTCTGATACAATAAAATAATCAAATTCTGGTCTCGAATTACCCCTTTTGCATGTCCAATGTCTGTTGCTCTATGAATACGTTTCCACTTTTAAATATTTTTTAAATGACCTTTACATCTGCTAGTTCTCCTATACCTTAAATTACAGTTAAAATCTCCCACTAATATTATTTGCATGTTAACACTAACATAATCAAGAATTTATCTTAACATAATCTCCCTGTGCTTCTGTAAAACATACTCATACAGTGTCACAATTCTATATATTTGATTCTTCTATCTTATATCCAATATTAACATTCTTCCCAATATTACTACTATATAATCCAAAATCTCTACACTTTTTTACTTAAAATTGCTAGATCATTTATTTTTTCCTCCATTCCATATAACCTTACCTTTCCATAGTTCATTTACTTATGGCGTATTGGGAGAGGAAATTTGTTCTGAATCACCCATTATGGAAGGATAGAATACGCCACTACACTAGATACCTTGACGATATTTTCATTTTGTTCAAGGGCAATGAAGATGAGGCATGTCTCTTGGTAGATTATTTCAATGGTACAACAGATTTCCTCAGGTTCACGTCTAAGTTTGATACCAGTGAAATGGACTACTTGGACGTGAAACTGAGGAAAGATCTTGTGAACCACAGATTCACCTCGTCCATCTTTCGAAAGGACACATACATTAACTCATTCCTACACTACACAAGTGCCCACCCATATAAGTTAAAGAAAGGAATTGTTAAAGGCCAACTTGTGAGGGCGGTCAGGATGTGTAGTGAATTAAAAGACTTTGAGGAAGAATGTATTTTGTTGAATGGTTTCTTCCTGGATAGAGGTTATCCTACCTCTTTGATTGAGGAGGTGATACTGGAAGTTTCCAATAAGAGAGTTAATGGAATAATTTGCCCTTTAATATCTAGTGACCGTAATAAGATTTCCATTGAAGAAGGGGCTACAAATGGTCTGATAGAAACAGGTTTTAGCCCAGGCACTGTGACAGAGGAACCTAGGTGTGACTTCTCCTTGTCTTTCTCCACTATTTATAATTTGAATTCCAAAGAATTATCAGATATTATTGTGAAGAATTGGTACTTTATTACTAATAACTCTTTTCTCGTGGAGAAATTAGGTAATAGACCTAAAGTTACATTTAGGAGAGGCAGTAACATTAAAGAGCTGTTACAAACCAATGCACCAAACTACAGCCTTCAAAAAACCAAAGGGTGCTTCACCTGTGGGTCCTGTAACTGGTGCCATGTTGTGAAATCCGGTAGTTCTTTTAGTATAGGACAACAAAGATTTTGGATCAATCACAAAATAAATTGTGACATTAAAATCAGTTGTATATGTGGCTCTCTGTGTTTGCTGTCCGCATTTTATGTCGGAAAGACTGACAGAAAATTCAGAGAGCGCATATATCAACATATATATGCCATCAGAAACAACAAAACTGAAAATGCTCTTGCCAAACATGTTGAAATTAATCAAGGACATAGTTTTGTTTTTATGGGCATTGACTGTAAACAAAAATCTATTAGGGGAGGACCTACCTCCTTGTTGTTAGAAATTTTAGAATTATACTGGCAACTCAAACTGGATGCCTTTAATATGCCAGGTTTAAACGAAAGTTGTAATATAGCCCCTGTGCTAAAACATAAGGCTTATTTACGTTGATGAACTTGCTCCGCATTAAGAAATTACTTATGACAGGTTTTGGCCAGTATATTTAACCTGTGTACACTTGATTATACATATTCAGTTATACTTGAATTTTAGTCCTTTTATATTTTATATTAAAATAGGGCTTACTTATAACAATAGATATGTATTTTGTACAAAGATTTTCTTATTAACATATGGATATGATACATCTCTGTTGCTAATTGTTTAAAAAACTTTTTAGGATCGATCATTAGGATCTATTTGGAAAATTACTTAAAGAAAAATTGTTTGTAATTTTTAAGGAAGTGATGTTTTAACAATGTCAGCTGATTTTAATTAGGCTGCCTACAGTATATGAACTGTTTGGCGCCTTTTCTGTGTTTCAGCCTCTGAGGAAGCTACTTGCATGTAGTAGCGAAAACGCTATTTATTTTGTATTTCAATAAAACTGCGTTAAGGCACTTGGACGTTTTTGACTATTCAACACTCTTTTCTTGTTTTTCCAAAGTTTGTTTCTTGCTGGACTGATAGTTCATTTACTTGTATTCTCTCCTTTATTAATATTCTTATGTCTATTAATATTATGATATCCATATCTAGCAATCGGCACCATTCTGGCACTGCTATTCTTCTTTTTTACATTCTTTACACTATTCACATTTACAGCCAAGATTCTCACTTTGTGGAGAATATTTTATTAGTTTTGTTCTTTTCCTTTCTTATGTTCTACTATATCTATATTTTTAAATTTATGTTTTCTATCTTTCACTCTTTTCCAAATGAAATTTCTTTTGCTTCTGATTCTTACTCACTTATCTTCTCCCTCTTCACTTGAATTACTTATTTGTTCTTCTTTTTCTTACTTTGTGTATTCCTTTACCTCCACCGTTATGTCTTCCTCATTTTTATTTTCTTTTTGTGTCCTCTCTATGTTATCTGCTAAAGCATTATCTTCTACTTGATCTTCCTTTCCTTCCGGTGTGTCTTTCTCTTTTACATCAGAATTCATCCATGGATGTCATATTTTTTCACATTTTAGCATTTTTGTTCACATTTTCTTTTGCTTCCTGACCAGTTTTACCACAAATAAAACATTTTATTTTATCACATTTATTGATTAAATTGTAATTTTTACCACAAAAGAAACATGTCTTTGGCTGTCCCCAGTATTTTGTAAACCCCTACTTCCCTCCATGTTGATTATACTAGGCACATGTAATATCTTTTCATTTTCCTTTTGCAAAATAACTGTACATTCTCATCCCCAATCCATAAATCTTTGTTATCATAAATATTTGTAATGTCCATTATAGCTCTGCACACAGTTTTTAAATAGTCTCTTAGAATGCCTTTTTCTATCTCTGTATGTAATTGTATATACATTTTCTTCTTTGATCTCTGTTGAATGCCTGTACGACATATAAATTCCAAGGGCTATCATTTCTTTTTTTCATATTGTTCTAAATTTTTCTTCATATATTGTGCTTCTTCAAAAAATAAATGTCACAAAAAGTGTCTTTAATAGAAATAAATTATGTTACCTCTCTGGTTTTGATACCCAGTGGTGAAATAACATTGTCACATATTTCATACCTATCAAGTTCTTTTTCCATCTTGCTGCTTACTCTTACGTGGTATTTCCTTTTCACTTCCATCTTCTTTTCTTCTTTTTTTCTCTCCTTCTCTTATGGTTTGCGCATATGCTTTTTTCTTTTCTCTCCTTATTTCTTTTAATTTCTCTTCTTGTATTCTTTCCATTATTTTGCCCCATTACACTGCTTTTTCACTTTCTGGTTCACTTTGCTCTATTAAGTCTTTTAGATACACATCCTGCAACCCTCCCAATTGGAGGGTTGTAACAATGCATTCCAACTGCGATCCTCCTTCAACCTCGAACAATTTTTGTTCAAATAACATCTCTGTATCCTGTGTATATTCTCAATCCTCTTGTATTTCCATATTGTCCTTTTTCTTCCACTCTTTCATTTTTACGCCTCGTTTTCTGTAAATAAATGTTTTTGCAAAGGCTCGATTGCCCTCACCATTTCTTCACACTCCTTCTGTTTGCTTACACACTTGCTCACACCATTCTCCTCCATACTGCTCCTTGCTTCTCTGAGCCACCTTTGCACCCAGACTGAAGCAAGAAGAGTAGCTAAAGATCACGTCCCCATAAGCAAATGAGTAGAGGAGGTTCCCCAGTGCCCTGATCAAATTTCCCCTAGTAGTTAATTACCACATAGAGTCTTCCCTGAGAAGGAGCTACTAGCCTAGTGGGACTAACCCGATCAACAACGGATAAATAAATAAATAAAGTAAGTGTTGTCTGTAAATTAAGGTATAAGATTCAGAGATCCTTCTACCAGAAATAATAGTCACCAGAAGTGTCACTGAGGTAATGAAATGTCTTGGAAAAACTGATCCACAACTATCTCTAAGAAGAATGGCAACAAACTGCTGACTAATAAATAATAATTAATCAAGAATCATAAGTAGCAGAAAAGAGAAGGGATTAACTTAGACGTTCTGGAAACAGCAAAAATATATTTCACTTAACTCAAGAAAGATTTTTCTGGATGGACCCCTGGTTCCTTTAAGAAATTTATGTCAGATGAAGAAAGTAAGTCTCATGTCTATTAATAATTAAAGTCAAATATTTGAGGCCCATACAATGACAGACCTGAAGCAAGGGTGCATCACAGTTTGTTATGAGTTAGCAATGCTTTCTTCAA
>NC_056744.1:1554730813-1554746967 GCF_019279795.1 Protopterus annectens
TCTTCTTGAGATTGGGAAGGTGTGCCATTCTTTCCCCAAGAGACTGAATGTAACACAAATACCACATTCAGGCACCAGATACGAGTTATACTGGAATGGTCATGTGAAATTGCCAGACATATACCCCTAATAAATGTGTGAATATATATGCCCCACCACACACACATGCACATATATGCACACACACACACAAAAATAAATAAATGAATAAAAATAAATAAATAAAACACATTTCCAAAGATGTCCTGCTGACCGCAAATTCTTCATTATAAAAAATTAAACAGTGTACTACAGCAGGTAACCGCACAAAAGATGGTTCATCAAACTTTCTTGCATATTAAATTGTAGTCTGATAAAGTCAACTGAGAGTGATAGGATGAAAGCACTAACTAATAAACTAATAAACCACATTTTTTGGAGTTGCTTCATGGAGTGGACTGTTTGGTTATTTATTTTATTTTATACACACATACACACACACACACACACACACACACACACACACACACACACACACACACACACACACACAGAGTTACTTTGGTCATAACTCTCAAATATCGACATTTTGGTAGACACACTTTAGTTGACAAAGCAAATGATTGACAGTTATGCAATATCATCAGTCTCCATGATGTAGAATATGCCTCTTCCACAGAGATTGTACAATCTTGGAGTTAGTATATATAATTAGCAGGGTGTGGGAGGAGCAGTGATTTAAATGTTTTTTTTAATTAATTTGTAATTTTGCATGCAATAAAATTTTTCTGGGTTCATTTGTGGTAGCATGTTGATATTAGCAAAGTTGACATATTGTGGTCAATATTGTGAATATTGACATTTGGGTGCATTGATTAAATTCAGTACACTTACATATTATTCACAGTTTCACACACACACACACACACACACACACACACACACACACACACACACACACACACACACACACACACACACACACACACACACACCATAAGAAGTCTGGCAATATACACATTTAAGGAAAACACACTTAAAATTTCTTGCTACCCTTTACAAGCACTTAATAGGACTCACCTCCCAAACTGAGCAGGGCTGTACATGGCAACCCTAGTGGAAATCTGGATCTACTGATCCAGTCAGAAAAACTAGCCTTAAAACCAAAGTAGTGCCTTGGCTGACCTGTAGTAGTAACTTACTACATAGGCTGGGAATACATTAAAATAGATGCCCATGCGCCCAGAGAATCTTGCTTGTTTGCTGGTGCAGATTTAGGTTTGAAGTATGGGTATTTGCAGAGCCACATAGGGATGGGTCTTTCATGACCAGAAAAGTGAAACATAGGTCAGCTCAGAGCAGCCCGTAGGCTGAGTATGAGATCTGGGCTAATCTATCCGTATAGTTGAAGGCTTTAAGGTCTTTAATTTTCTTTGTTAAAATTTGTTGAGGCCTGTCAAGTTGAGTAATATGCTTGGATTTAAACATACCAAAGGGGGCACTGTATTTGATGATGGCTCTGATAAGGGAGTACTTCAGTGGTAAGTTTATTTCTTTGTCTCTTGAAATTAAATTGGCCAGACTGAATGATTTCCTGATTAAAGCAGAAACATGATGATCAAATGAGACAGACTTGTCCACGTAAGTACCCAAATCTCTCATGACCATAGCTGTCTGAGAAGGCATAAAGCTTATAATACATGAGGTGGGAGCAGCCTTTTTTTTGTCAAACTCAACTATGCTGCACATTTTTGCGTCTAGCTTTAGACCATTAGGTATGTGCATGTTCCATCCCTTGTTGGAGCAGTTTTGTATTAGTGGATGAGTGGATAACAATACCCAGCTTGCAGTCATCAGCAAACATAGTCAACCAAACATCTGGGACATCGGCTTGGAAGCCTTGGATGTCAGTAAAATAAATGTCAAACAGTAGAGGTCCTGACACTGATCCCACTGGTAGCCCACTAGTCACAATTTTACACTCACAGAGAGTACCAGCAGCTTTCACAATGTGGGATCTGTTGGGCAGCCAATTTACAATTCAGAATGCAATGTGAGGATTTACTAAGGTTGTCTAATTTTTCAATAATACCACAATGAGGAACAGTGTCAAAAGTCTTGGCCAGGTCAAGATATGCAGTGCGCACAAAATGATCACTGTAAACGTCCTCTTTAACCTTTTCAATGACGTTTACAGTGTTTAGGAGACAGGATCTGCCCTTCATAAAACCAAACTTTGTTGAATCTAGATCAGTTAAGTTGCCTATATCTACATAATGAATTCTGCTAAGATATTTTCCATGGTATTGTCTATAAAGCATATGGGCCTGTCATTACCTGGGTCTGTAGATAAGCCAAATATGCATATAATTATGTAAGCAAATCTCATATTCTTCAAATATCAAATATAAGTATCTTAAACAATTAACAGACATCACTAATCCTAAAACTGAAATCAAGACAATAAGGCTAAAACATGTTTTTATTAGGGGGTAAACTGCCTTCATGTCATACTCCCCAGACTTAAACAACTCAGTTATTGCACCAATTCCAAGAAAGATTATCTTCCCTCAACTTCAAATCACTGCCAGGGTACATCTCAAACCTACACTGGCAGTGATTTCAGTGGAAATATCTACAAACAGATCACACCATGTACTACACCAGCAAACACACACCTACCCTACACAAGCCAACCTCACAGTAATGCCACCACACAGTCATTTGACCTTAATCCAGTTGATAAATTGTACAGTGAAAATATTATAAAGCTGGCAAAACAATAGCATTTGTCAATATCAACATTCTGCCGTGTGTGTGTGTGTGTGTGTGTGTGTGTGTGTATATATATATATATATATATATATATATATATATATATATATATATATATATATATATATATATATATGTATAGGTGTATATTCGTATACATTAAATATACCCATCGTTGGCACGTTAAATATTGCTGTGTTTACAACAAAACCACATACGTCGACAAGCAATGATGCAAACAAATAAAACATCATTTTTTGCAGGGGGCAAGCCAACCAGCACCCTACACACCCTCTGCTAATTTTATATACTAACACAGACACTGCACAAACACAGGGTACAGGCATATACCCCATCCCCGGGAATTGTTCGATCTCAGGAAACCTTTCGATCAGCTGCTTAGTCAATTATAAACAGTTGACTAAACAGTTGTAGACCACAGATACACACACACACAAACACACACACACAGACATACACACACACACACACACACACACACACACACACACACACACACACACACACACACACACACACACACACACACACACACACACACACACACACACACACACACACACACACACACTCGATCAATGGAATGGAACCTATATATATTTATATATAAATATATATATATATATATATATATATATATATATATATATATATAGGCACACTAGGACTTGTTGAATGTGTTTTTGGTCAACTAATTAGAGGGTCAACAGGTGTGCAAGACTGCACAATAGTCTGGGCTGGGAAGTAGCCCTTTCCCTGTTTTGTGCAAGTGCAGCATTAGTATATATATATATATATATATATATATATATATATATATATATATATATATAAAATTAGTGAGGGGTGGAGGTTGGCTTTCCCCCAGCAAAAAAAAAACAGATTTTTTTTTTTTTGCTTGTTTGTGTTTTGGTGTTGCTTTGATTTTGACATTCACGTTGTTGACCATACGCGGTAGACATTTTTTTTTTTTTTTCATTATAACACACACACACACACACACACACACACACACACACACACATATATATATATATATATATATATAGAGAGAGAGAGAGAGAGAGAGAGATATATATATATATATATATATATATATATATATATATATATATATATATATATATATATGTACATATGGGATCCGGACACATGCTCGACTGGCATATGTCCGAATCACAAAACATCAAATACACATACACGAAAGCACTTAATATCGACAAGCGCTTCCGTGTATGTGTGCCTGTTTCGTACAGTGTTTTCTACAGTGTGGATAAGGGAAAATTCCCTTTTCCCCACTGTAGTGCGATCTCAGAGTGATAATATAAAAGTAAGGTGTGTGGAGCGTGCAATGGGGTGAAGCCCCCGTGCAGAAACATACATTTTTTTTTTGAACTACACATACACGGAAGCGCTTTTTGATGTTAAGCGCTTTTGTGTATGTGTGTTCGATGTTTTGTGATTCGGACATATGCTAGTCGAGCATGTGTCCTGGACCCATGTATATATATATATATATATATATATATATATATATATATATATATATATATATATATAGGGTCTGTATTAAAACATTGAAGTTTCAAAACTTTGAATGTTCTAATATCGACCCCTATTCAGCAAAAGCTGAAAATATCGAAGCAACTGAAAACCGTATTTTTTCCTAGAGTTGTCCGTTTCTGTTGGTTTGGTATTTTCAGCGCTGTGGTGGAAAGTTACAGGTTGGGTTCAGGTAAGTGTGCGACTGAGTGTGGGTTAGGTTAGTTAGGGTTAGGGTGCTGGTTAGGTATGTGTGGACGTGAGGGTTAGGGCGGAGTAGGTGAGTTAGGGTTAGGGCGCGGGTTAGGTATGTGTGCTATTGTGTGGACATGAGGGTTAGGGAGGGTTAGGTGAGTTAGGGTTAGGGCGCGGGTCAGGTAAGTGTGCAATTGTGTGGACATGAGGGTTAGGACTAGGTAGGTGAGTTAGGGTCGGGGCGCGGGTGAGTTGAGTGTACGATAGTGACAGACCTTAGGGTTAGGGTTTGGGTTAAGGTAAGTGGATAGTTAGTGGTGTGTGTATAGTTTAGTGTAGGGTTAGGTGTAAGATTTTAGGTGTATGTGTGTGGATTGCTGTTTGTTTGGTGTGCTTGTGTTGTGTGTATGTGTTTTGGAACAGCAATTTTTTCCCTAGGAAAAAATTCACTGTTCTGTATGTTCGATGTTTTCAGCTTTCGCTGAATAGGGGTCGATATTAGAACATTCGAACTTTTGAAACTTTGATGTTCTAATATAGACCCTATAAAATTAAAAGAAAAAGTTTTTAATTTTAATCTTATGGTAACTATCATAACTTGCAATACTTACAACAGCTTTATAATAACAAACATAGCAAATGAAAAATATTTAAAAAGTTTCCCTGGTGTCTAGTCTTTCCTGCCATTACTGCCAATGTTTGTTAGTCTAGAGGGAGTTGAGAAGTATGGTAACTCCCCCACAAACAAGCACACACACACACACACACACACACACACACACACACACACACACACACACACACACACACACACACTATGAATTGCTCAGCTGAGTAAATCACTTACTGTAGGCATTTCCAGAGGGCAGCACATTATTCATTACCATATAACTACGGAATGGCTCATTAACATTTGCAAGAAGCCAAAGGGACAGACTACCACGGTACTACACCTCACTGAGTGCACAGACAACAGCAGGGCAGTCTCTGAATTAGAAATGGCTACTGCCAGGATTAATTGGAGCTTACTACTGGTGCTAACATTTCTGAATCCCAGGGATATATGGTTTCCATACACTTGGTAGTAGACTTCCTTTGTCAAAAGGGAAATTATTGGCTATTTTGACTGACTGAATAAAAGTGCAGTGTTTTTATATCAGATGGTCTAACAAAGAGGTTAAAGAAGACTCATTTTCCAACACTGTTGTGTGATCTAAGAGATCCTGTACACATACATATCTAATATATATACAAATAGATATATATGGATCTACTTTACATTGTTAAAAAAACGCTTAAGCAAAATTCAAAATGTTGAGACCATTTTGCCGAAATGGCATGTTATTGAACACCTGGGACAATGCAATTTCACTCCGGGAAACTAAACACTTGTCCACCAACACAGAAAAAAACAAACAAAAGCAAATCAAACCTAACTATGTGAAGGGCTGCACCCCCCTAACTAAATATACCTACTCTGAGATCACACTATAGTGGAGAAAAGGGAGAGGTTCACCATGGTGGCTCAGTGGTAAGTTTCTTGGAGTGAAATTGTTATGTTCTGGGTGTTCGATAACATGCCTAAGATGCCATTTCGGCAAAGTGGTCTCGACATTTTGAATTTCACGTGTTTATTTGACATTATAAAGTAGATCTATCTATCTATATATATATTTATATATAATATAACGGGTCTACCTGACAACACCGATGCACTACAACACCGACAATGAAATCATCGACACCACATAACCGAAAGTTCACAAACACGAAACCTCACATGCCCGACACACCACAATCCTGACAATCAACAAACAAAACAAATCCCCTGTCCAAAAAGCACACACACAACACAAGCACACCAAAATCCTTACAAATCCACACAAAACCTTACATACACAACTATCTATAACCTTAACCCAAACCCTAACCCTAAGGTCCATCACTATCGCACACTCACCTAACCTGCTCCCTAACCCTAATTCACTTAACCCGCCCCTAACCCTAAAGACTGTCACTAACGCACACTCACCTAACCTGCCCCTAACCCTAAAGACTGTCACTATCGCACACTCACCTAACCCGCGCCCTAACCCTAACTCACTTAACCCGCCCCTAACCCTAAAGACTGTCACTATCGCACACTCACCTAACCTGCACCCTAACCCTAACTCACTTAACCCACCCCTATCCCTAGAGTCTGTCAATATCGCACACTTATCTTACTCGCACCCTAACCCTAACGTCCGTCACTACCGCATACTTACACAGCCTTTTCACATGTCGGTGTTCTCAGCATCGGGGTTTTCATCCATCGGTCATCTCAGTTTTCGATCTTCTGGTGTCAGTGTTCTCATCATCGGCATTGTCAGCTTTCGGTGTTGTCAGGTAGACCCAATATATATATATATATATATATCTACATATATATATATATATATATATATATATATATATATATATATATATATATATATATATATATATATATACATATATATATTTAACATTTGTTAACCAGGAAAGTCTGACTTGGAACAAAGCCAATTTTCAGCAGCGGCCCAGGGAGAAACACTCCAGATGCATGTGTTTGGAACGTGGGAGGAAACCAGAGCACTCAGAGAAAACCCACACGAATGCAGGGAGGACATGCAGACTCTGCACCGAAGACACCACAGCCGAGAACTGAACCAGAGAACCTCTTACTGTGAAGTGACAACACTACCACTGCACACACACACACACACACACACACACACACACACACACACACATACACATATATATATTTATACACACACATGTATATATATATATATATATATATATATATATATATATATATATATATATATAGGGTGGGGTGAATAGTGCAATATATTTGTATACATATATATGTATATATATATATATATATATATATATATATATATATATATATATATGTATGTGTGTGTGTGTGTGTGTGTGTGTGTGCGTGTGTGTGTGTGTGTATAGGGTGGGGTGAAGAGGGCAGCTAGTGGCATTGCATTTGTGGTCAGGTCTAAAGCACTGTATAGCTCTCTGTCCTCAGTGCATTACCAACATTCAAAAATAAATTCTGGTATGTGTTTGTGGCCAGAAATGAAATGTAGCACTCTGTGTGGCATAAATGATCACAGTAGCTTACTGCAAATGTAGCAAACAGTTTGCTACAGTTTAAAAGGAGAGAAGAGTTTTTTTTTTTGTTTTTAGCTTCTCAACAGATCAGGGGAAAGTACTGTATTTTGACATCACTTAGCTGGATTATATTGAAATAGGAGTCAGTTATCTCTTTCCACATTTAACCCTGTTTGGTTCATTGTCATGGAATGCTACAGTTTATCTTAGACCTAGTACATACAGACCCCTTTCATGCTTCTCTGAACACATTTATAACTGATATATCACTAGAAAGCTGAACGCAACCTGTTATGGAAAGGACGGTATGCTACCTGACATAAAGTTTACAAGGTAGGTGCTCCTAGTCACAGGTTCAGTCAGATTGTCCCGACTACCTGCAGTTATGATTACTTCAGTATAATACTTAAGGATTTTAATTTGACTGGTTGTCACATCTAAACATGACAAATGGCATCTACTTATCACATCACAGATACAATGATGTAATAATAGTTTTCCATAGCTAGGAACACGATTTACATAAAGTGTTAATTAGGCACTGGCTACATAGGATAAGAATACAGCACATAAGCCATAACCTATTAGCTACCAGTAGGAGTAGATATACAGAATAAGTATGAAAGATGTGTCATCTTATTGTAGCGTGGATGAACAGCCTGTTACCCCAGCTTGAGTTAATTAGCAATAATCTCCATGTTAAAGAAAATAAATATACATGTCATGTCAGCTGGAGTTAGATCTGATGAAGCTCTTTTCAGGGCAAAAGTACTCATCTATTTGTTTTTCAATAAATACGTTTTGATTTCTAAACAAGGTATAATTGCTTGATTACTCTGAAGTCTCATATGAACTTGTCTACGGGGCATGGCTCTATTTTCCTGACATTTAAGATTCTCAGCCAGCAGCTTTGTTGCTTACAAGTACCACTGTTCCCTGTTGTCTATATATATATATGTATATATATATATATATATATATATATATATATATATATATATATATATATACTGTCAGGTTATTCAGTGGCTGTTCGTGTAAAACAATTGCTTCCATCTGATCAAGTATGAACATCTGCATATGTGAAATGATCAAATGCAGTGATTTTTGGAGTGTAGCATGTATGTAGCAGTGGGGGAGGATAGCACTGCTGAAGAAAAATAGTTAGGCCCCATATTGCTTCATATGATATGGAATCAGGAAGTAACTGGACAGCTGTTCATTCTACAGTAAATACAGACACAGGTTTACTATACTGATAAGCATAGTTCCATGGAAGTAACTAAATAAAAAAAATACTAATTTTAGGATCTGAAAGCCCACTTTACATAATGAAAGCATAATTACAGCAAAAAAGAAATGGTAAAAATGCACATGGTCTTCTTCCACACTTTCTGTCCTCCTTTCACACTTTCTCTCTAGATATGCGGTCATCTTTTTTATAATCCATTTCCATCGCACTCCACTGTTCTGAGTTCCAGCTACTCTTCTGGATTATTTCTCACTAAATGTCCCTAATGACTAAAGTATATTCCCCCTGTAATCTCAGAGCTTTAGTCTTGTGACATGTCATAGAGTTACATCAATGGACTCAGAATCACAGAAAAGTGTAACAGAGACTGCTAACAACCAAATTTAGGGAAAGCACAAAAGCTTCAGAGTTATTTCTCTGTTTTGTCACCAAATAGTCCCACTAAAGTCACCAGAAATCTCCATTTACAGAAAACAAGTGGAAACATGAGATGTTTCAAAATTAATAATGTTTATGGTCACAAATAAAACAAGTGCAAAAAGCACAGATCTGCATTTTCTAGGCTCAACAAATTGCAAATTTCAAACATACATAATACAGATAAACCACTTCTTGTAGGTAGTAGGTAAAATAAGTAATTTGGCTTAGAGAATAGGCGACTTGTACACCACCGCTCTGATTGCAGAAAGAACGCTCTCCAGCAGCGTCTTAATGTACACGTAATGCCCACTGAAAAATGATTCCTATGCTTCACAACAGCATATTATGCTGCAATACAGCTCAGTCAGTCAAATAAACTAACGGCTGCCATCATTTTATGCTTACTAAGTAGCACTTTTGCTGTTTAGTGAGTGTAAAATTGAAAAAATAAAAATAAAAAATAGAAAACTCTGTGCGTGTGTGTGTGTGTGTGTGTGTGTGTGTGTGTGTGTGTGTGTGTGTGTGTGTGTGTGTGTGTGTGTGTGTGTGTGTGTGTGTGTGCATGAGCATGAAAGTGAGACTGATCAAGCCATTATTTTACACTCACTAAGCACTGCTTTTGTTGTTTAGTGTGTGTAGAATTAAAAGAAACAGAAAAAGACAGAAAAATGTGCATGTGTGTGTGTGTGTGTGTGTGTGTGTGTGTGTGTGTGTGTGTGTGCGCATGTGTGTGTGTGTATGTGTGTTTATGTTTATGTTTCCACCTACATGTGTGAGTGTATGTGTGCCTGCATGCACAAAAGTGGAAGTGTGTGTTTGTGTGTGTGTGAGAGAGAAAAACATTAAGTGATCAAGCAGTAGCAGCATCAGTAAAGAGGTCTGCATACCTCTTGACCTCTTAGCTCAAAAAATCTGGATAAAGCCTAAAATGGAGGGGGGCAAAGGCTCAAAAATAGAAACAAGATTTAAATATTACTCTCATAAAAATTAAAAAGTTGCCCAAATAACAGGATTGTGTTAGCATGTATTTTCTGAAGGAAATAAAGTCTGAAACTCAATGTATGTCATTATTTAGATAAAGTCTGAAACTCAAATGTATGTCATTGTTTAGAGACTTCAATGTCCAATCATTGCCAACAAACCACATATTTTATGAGTAAATGACCAAAAAAATGAGGTAAATATCGGGATATTTTTTGAAAATCATACATTTTGGATGTAAAATACTTCCTCCAACACCATTTACATATATTAAAGCAGGTTTGAAACATTAGGCAGAAAGAACTATTTTACATCAAAAATATAAAAAAATAACAATAATATACTTATACAATAATACTATAATAAAAAGGTAAGTAAGTAGTACACAACAATTTTATGGACAGCCTATTCTCAAAGCACAATGATGCCCTACAGTGTATGTTTTATTGTGTAAATAATTATCTTCCAGGGCTGTACAGGCCCTCCCCCCCCCGCCTGTGGCTCCAGGCCTCAGAACACCTCTGTGTGTGCATTATTTACACAGTACCACACATCCTGTTGGGTATTATTGCTTGCATACCAGGACCTGCAAATTGTCATACAGGTAGAAAATTCACTGAATAAGTGAACAAAAGAGTTCCTTATCTGCTGTCAAAATATGGATGCAAGGGATTTAAACTTATGTCAGCACCCTAAATGATGTGCTTTATTGTGTATTGCCAAATATGGAAGGGCAGGAACTAGATTAACAGAATGCTGACTGCAGATAGAAAAGTTTAAAAACTAGTAAATGAAAACTTATCCTGCATGTACAATAACATTCTAGTATTAACTGCAGCGGTAATGCAGAAAAAAGTACTCTGTGTTACAAGGCAGTTAATAAAATGCATTCAGTTTTATGAATAAGGTATACAGATATATATCTTACTGTTTCAAGAAACAGGGGATCCTGACTATTCAGCCATAGTTCTTTTTCGGATATTTGCACCTGGATTTCACTGTTCCATGTTCTAATTTCCTCCATGTTTTTTTCCATTTTTCTCAAAATTCCTTCTTCTTCCTCATGGAGCTGATGAAGGATTCTTTGTTCCTTTTCATGAAGAAACTGGTGCAATGCAGCAAACTCTGATGTAATGTGCTGCTCCAAGGAAACCCTACTTTCCTAAAGAAAAAAAGAATGTAAGAAGAAGAAGGGCAGTCAGCAGAGTAAGAATCCATAGGTGGAGTTATGCAAGAAGTGCTATATCACCATTAAAACACTTTGGAAATAAGAATATCGTGAAAAATACAAAAGAATTATAACCCATGACACAGATTACACCACCCAGTGGGTTAACAATTTCTGTCCAATTTTTTTACATAAATTGCAGATTTCTTTGTTATAGGTTGTTTATGTTCATGGAACAGTCTGTAGTGGTGATGGAAAGGTATTCTTTAGGTAGGGCTGACACACAATATTTTATACCTATTTAAATTACTTTCTGGAATTGTTGAATTCTGCCTGCACTGGATTTTACTTTATCAAGGGCATAGTTGCTAACTCTTTGCATTCACTGAGCTAAAACCCAAAGTTAAAAACATGTTACAGCTGTATTTTTGTAGTATACTACCTCACACACATTCATTTCTATTTACTTATTTATTTATTTTACATTTGTTTACCGGGAAAGTCCAACTGGGCAGAAATTACCTGTTTTCAGCAGAGGCCTGGGGAGAAAAGCTCCACATAGTACAACACAATACAAAAGTATTCAAGACATCCAACACAGTGATACTCAAGATAATCACAATACAAAAATATTCTAAACATTCAATACAAATATATTCAACACTGTCTTACAAGTTAAGAATGCAAGCGATTATCTTTGTCTTTTGGCATTCTAATTTATGAATAGTACAGATACAGAGCAGGTCACATATGTTTCTCTTCTGTTAGAAGTCGGTATAGGTTAACAATGATAACAGGCTTAAATAACATACTTATTTCACAGGGAAGAAAGTTCTTGTCATCTAACCTCTGCTTGTTCTTCTGACCTCCTGTTGCCAGGAATCTCACTTGATGTGCTCACAATTCTGACTTACTCAATTCTTCATCTTTAATCATATGTGTCACTCGTCCCTCTCTAACGTAAATGACGAACAGGTGGGGTAGTTCGTTTAGATGCTTTATTACACAGAAACACATCAGGATGGCTAGCAGCATCATAAAATATAAACAAACTTATTAACAGCAGACCTTACAGACATACATGCTTACATTTCAACAGCTAACTACAAAATGGTAGCCAGGCTCACACGTGCTCAGTATTTATACACATGTGCAACCGCTAAGACAACTTCTTAAAGGTGCATACTCACACACAGATCTACATCCTCCCTCTTAGAAAGATTTCCCCTAATTGTAAACAACATTGGAGTTAAACATGCATTACTATGGACATTGGAAAGAAACACATTGTTCATGTCCAAGTTGCTATGTATCTATAAAATGGTCTGGAAATGTGACTGGATTTGGTAACAACAATCTGGACTGGGTTTAGCAACAGGGACAGCCTTCAATGAACAACTCGTGTCAGGAACTTCTGGATTTATCACAGGAATGGGAATATTTTCTGGAACTTCTGGAACTGGAACACTGAACAACTCACTCTGAGATAAAGAGTCTTTCTCACAGGCTATGTGCCGTGGTAGAGGCTCAGACACCAGCATCAAATGTTTCTGATTCCACCTAAACTCTACTCCTTGTGATTCTACAATGTACAACATCGGCTCTGAGCAGATATTCTTCACAACTCCAATCCAATGATAACCTTTGGACGTTTGCATCCTTATCACCTCTCCTTCTCATAATGGATCGAGTGGTTTGCTGGTCTTATTGTAGTAGGGCTTTTGGGTTAAACGCTTCTTCAACAGATTTGTTTTCACTAACCTGTTGTTCTTGACACATGGAACCAACAATTGTCTACTGATTAGTAATGTGCTTCTGGTTTATCTCGACAGAAGTCTCTGGGCAGGTGAACCAAGATGTCTATTACAAGGAATATTTCTGAGATTCAACAGATTCAGGAAAACATTACTAGTGTCTTGTTTTGACTTCTCTATAACTGTTTTGCACTTTGAATTGCACATTCTGCCAAACCATTTGGCTGCAGATACTCTGGGCTACTTGTGTCATGGGTAAAGTCCCACTCTTTTGGCAAATCTTTCGAACTGTTGGCTTGTAAACTGCATGCCATTGTCAGAAATAGCTTTGTGCAGACTACCGTGGACTGCAAAATGAAGCTTCATCTTAGTAATGACAGTACTGGATGCTACATTAGGAAGTAGGTCAATCTTGAACCAATTAGAATAAGAGTCTACTAACACCAAATAATGTTGACCATTCCATTCGAAAATTTCAGTGGCTACTGTCGACCAAGGTAGTTCAGGAATCTGGTTTAGTTGAAGTGGTTCTTTCTCAGGATCATAGGATCACAGGAAGTTGCTAGGCTATTGGCCTTGAGGCCCTTACAAGCCTAGCCAAAAATGTAGCCCTTGTTCCAACAAGTCAGCACCCAATGCCCCAGTGCAGCAGGGACTCAAATGGAATCCCAGGGGTGTATTTTTGATTCACCAGCCAATTATCCAGGTTGCACTAAAAAGAGTTAATGAAATACTCTGTTTGACGTAGAGTGGGAGTCTATTCCACAGAAGGGTGAGCCTCTGGAACACAACTCTGTCTTGCCAACAAGTCCTATTGATGTCATACACCAAGCTGAGGTCACACGTGTGGGTTACTGGAGTGGAGCTTGACTTGCGAATATGCAGCAGTCCCATCAAGGTGGGGTCTGAGTTTGCTCTGTATGCCAGACAGATGTCACCTCTGAGGAGTCTGTAGGAGACTGAGTAGAGACACAGAGCCTTTAGCCTATCTGTGTAGGGTAGATTTTTGAGGCCCTGGATACTCCTGGTGAGGAACCTCTGTGGTCTCTTCAGCTACTGCATGTGCTTTATGAGGTACATGCCAAAAGGGGCACTGTACTCAATAATGGGTCTTATAAGGGAAGTATACAGGGATATTATGACTAGCTTGTCCCTTGATGAGATACCCTTACTAATGAGGTGGGCCATGTAGAAAGCTTTCCATACAACGGAGGCAATATGGTGGTCAAAAGTCAGTTTGCTATCAACCTGGGTGTCCAAATCC
The DNA here is from genome assembly GCF_019279795.1 of Protopterus annectens. Lineage (NCBI taxonomy): Eukaryota > Metazoa > Chordata > Ceratodontiformes > Protopteridae > Protopterus > Protopterus annectens. The sequence continues at coordinate 1,554,745,324 of NC_056744.1, forward strand.
CTCACAACTGATTGCGTGTTTAGGACCTTGTTATTAATGTGATAATTTGTGGGGATGTCACTCTCCCCAAAGGGGATGATGATACATTTTTGGCATTCAGTTTGAGGCCATGTTTCTGGCACCATTCATATGTTTGGGTGAGACCCTCTTGGAGGATGTCCATATCACTAGGGGAACTGATGACAACACCCAGCTTGCAGTCATCTGCAAACTTGGTCAGCCATAGCCCACTGGCTTTGGCCTACACCTCAAAAAAGTATATTCCAAACAACAAAGGCCCCAAGACTGATCCCTAGGGTACACCAGTCATTATGGGTCAACTGCTTGAGGTGATTTTCACTATTTTGACTGGGTGGATTCTATCAGTGAGCCAGTTTGACACCCGTCTGGTAACATATGGATTGATGCCTAGCTGAGAGAGTTTATCTATTATACCAGAGTGGGGAATAGTACTGAAGGCTTTAGCCAGGTCAAGGCAGGTGGTGTGCACTGTCTTCCCCTCATCCATAGCTTTGGTGACTGTCTCAAAGAAGTCAACCAAATTTAACTGGCATGACCTCCCTTTGATGAGACTAAACTGTGTGGGATCAAGTGTTTGTAGGTTGACAATGTTCTTGTTAATGAGGTCCATGATTAATCCACTCCATGGCCTTGTAGATCAGGCTAGTTAGGCTGATGGGTCTATAATTTCCTGGATCAGTGGATGCTCCACCTTTTTGTAAAGGGATGACAGTGGCTGTCCTCCACTTGGCTGAGACAAAGTAAGTACTCAGGCTTTGGTTGAATAGGGTGCCTAACAGTGCTGCAAGTTCCTGTCTGAGTTCATGTAGGATGCAGCCTGGGATGCTATGTGGTCCATTGCAGGCTGTATTTTTTGCTTTTGAGAGGGCAGTGATGACTTGTTCCCTAAAGATAAAGGGAGGAGGCAGGTGCTGGGGATGTTCTGATTTACTGATGGAGGGACAGAGGGGAGAAATTTTCATTGAACCCATCTGCCAGAAGGTTGGCTATATCTATGGTGTTTATGTATGTGATGTCCTTGACCACCAGTTCTGAGCAGATCTGGGTGCTTCCCTTAAGACTGTGGACATATGCAAAGAAAGCCTTGTGATTGTCTTTAGTATATGGGACCCGTTTGGACTTGAAGTTTGCTTTTGAGGATTTTGCTAGTGCTTTGATTTGCTTGCTCAGACTGAGGAGACATTGCTTCCAATTAGGCATCTGCTCCTTCTTGTTCCTGGACAGCAGTTTTTTTACTTTTATTATAGAGTTTATTTATTGCAGATATCCACCAGACAGGCTTACTCTTCCTTGAGGAGAAGGATTTTGTCCTGTCAGGTATTCCTGATTTCTGTTGATGTGACTTAGTAATATTACATACAGAACAAAATGAAAGTACTCTCTCAATGTCTTGTGACATAGAAGGCCAAAATATTAGTCCTCTCACCCTTCTTTTGGTAGAGTCTTCTCCTGGGTGACCACAATGCAAAATAGTAAAGTTATCTTTTTGCAAGGGCTTTGGAACAATTACTTTCAGACTTTTTATAATGATATCATTGTCAGACAAAATCTCATCTCTCTATGGAAAATAAGGTTGTACTTCTTGAGGTAAACTAGATTGCTTTGATGGCCATCCTTGTTGAT
>NC_056744.1:1554747467-1554815683 GCF_019279795.1 Protopterus annectens
AGATGTCAGACAGATATCATGGAAAGAGGTGTGCCACTAACTAAGCATGAGAAAGTCAAGAAATGGAAGGTGTACACTGTTGCCTACACCAAAGTTTCTTGCTGGATGTGTATGCGCACGTGTGCACGCCATGAAGCGCGAGTAAGGCAGTGTGCGCACGTGTAAGACAGACTGAGCATGTGGGAGCATGTTGGGAGATGTTTAACACTGTTTGCACGGGTGTGCACGCGTTTTAATCCGAATAAGCAGATTCTGAACCGTGTAAGTATGTGTGCGCGCGTGTAAGCCACTGTGAGCGTGTTTCTGCTGGTTTACACATGGCTCCACCCTGAGGAAACAGAAAGGAAAAAGGAAGCAACAGATGTAGTAGGAAGCTAGCAGGGAATACTGCTGGAGCTAGCAGGTGAAAACAATTAGATGCAGGCAATTACACAGGCAGAATAGTAGCCCAGTCCAGCACTTAAAACTCTGCAAACAGCAGTGCAGGATGTTTCTCTCAAGAGACACTGCAAGACAGGAGTTAAGTTATCAGAAGTGAAAAGTGAAAAAGCTGAACTCAGAGCAGAAATGTTAGGGGCTGCCATAGCTGTCATAATGAGACATAGGCGACTTGCTGAGGGTGGTGACAATGCAGATGGTGCCAGACAACCCACAGTGAGGAGACGGAGAAGAGTGTACAGGCCCAGGGTCACCTACCACGGGTTACATGAGCTGGAGATAGTAGAGCGCTATAGAGTGGACAGAGACCTCCTGCAGCAAATAGTGGTGCTGTGCAGGCCACGCCTCACACACAGAACCAACAGAGGGGAACCCATCCCAGTGGAAACCAAGGCATGTGTTGGCCTAAGAATACTAGCAACAGGTACCTTCCAGAGACCAACTGGTGATATGATGGGGATATCACAGGCATCAGCCTCCAGGGTACTGCACCAGTTCCTGGATGCCATGTCAGCACATGTCGGTGATCATGTATATTTCCCCAATGCCCGTGAGGTATTGGCCAGCAATATGCGTCTCTTCCAGCAAATAGCAGAATACCCTGAGGTAGTGGGTGCAATAGACTGCATGCACATACGCATCAAAGCACCAGCTGGTGAGCGGGGTAGGGCATACATCAACCGCAAGGGCTTCCCCTCCATCAACTGCCAGGTTGTGTTTGATGCCCAGGGCATAATAATGAATGTGTGTGCTGGCTGTCCTAGGAGCTACCATGATTCCCACATCTGGCATTTGATGCAGCTGTACCAAACATTTGCCAATGGGGACATCCCGCATGGACACCGAGTGGGGGATGCAGGTTATGCACTGGAGCCATGGCTGATGACACCCATCAGAAACGCACACACACCTAAACAGGAACGCCATAATGAGGCACACGCACAAACACGTAATGTAATAGAGCGTGTGTTTGGGCTGCTCAAGTCACGGTTCCGGTGTCTGGACACATCTGCTGGAGCCTTGCAGTACACACCAACTACATGTACCCAAATTGTCATGGTATGTGCTGTGATACATAATATGATCTTGCAAAAACAGCTGCAGCAGGACCAGCATAGGGCCGGGCCAAACAGCCCCCCCACCATTGCCAAGGCCATCACAGGCAGAGCGTGACTCGGAGGAGGAACAACCTGAGCCTGCCCCAGTAGGCAGAAGGAGGTGTGCCCATTATGTCCTGGCCTTGGCAAAGAGGCAACGCATAGCACATACACTGGCTCAGTAGGAACCCTGGGAATGATACCCCTCTCTGACTCACTCATATAGTAACAGGGATGCCTAACATGACACAACCTGCTCTCAAACATGTACAGGGAAGTGTAATATGCGCATCCGACAGAGGCAGCCCTGCAGCACCACCTGAGGCATGAATGCTATGTGTTAAGTAATGTAACACCATGTACTATATGCACACCTGAGGACCCTGACTAACATCCTACCCTCACCAAGCATCATGCCACAACATGACAATGAGATGATCAAGTGCAATAATTGACAGAAGTATCGCAGTTAGTCAAAGGGGATCCAATGTGTGCCAGTCTGGGATGACATGCTGAGCATGACATGATGCACCACCTGCTAAGACTGGCGTGCACCTATCAGTGCCGGCCGTATGGATACTGGCAAAGGCTGTTGTTACCCACAGTGTGCCCTGAATAGGTAAGGCTCAAAACACAAACCTATCTCCATAGGTATCAGAAGGGATAAGAATAAGATAAGGGATAAGTCGAAACAGCAAGATGCATGCAGTCTAAACTCACCCAGTATGGAGAATGGTGATATCTGCGCTGTAACAGAAAACTGAGCCAAGGCTCACAACAGCACCCTAACACTACCAGGCTACACCTCATACTGTGCTGTACAGCCTCAAAACATGGAACAAGCTACAAAAGGAGGGTGACTAGCAAGAATTGTCAAGGATAACCACACCCCCATGTTGGTACCACAACAAAAAGCAGCATGGACTAGCCATGGTCAAGTAACAATGGCTAAAACTGCCCCCCAGTTTACAGCCTGCTACAGACTACTGTCCCAACACCAGGAACTGCACCTGGCCTATGCTGGAATACATGAATATATCAAGTCCTCCAAACCACATTATATTGGGTGACTGAAAATACCCAGACATAGACTGGGAGCATTATACTAGCTCCAACAGTGTAGGACAAAAGTTCATAGAATCCATAAACCAAAAGGCCCAGGAACAACATACCACTCCCACAAGAGGGGTAAGCATACTGGATGTGATAATCAGCAACATGGGTACTGGATGGCAAGATGAGAAGTGTATTGTCCACTGGTAAAACCAGACCATAGAGTAATCACACTGGATATACAAATCCTGACCACAGTCCCTGGCCAGAAAACCACAGTGGAAAGCATGTGTTAAGCAATATTTGCACTCCTCCAAACTGATGTGGAATCCATTAAAGGTCCTGTGCAGGTGCAAAATATGGGCCACACCTCAGAACCTGTAATACAGCCATTCCATGAACACTACCAGGAATGCTTGGATTATGCAATCCTAAATTAAAACAAGACACAATGCCATACACACAGGAATCTGGCATGGTGGACACCAGCCATAACCAAACCATGCAAGAGAATGAGGAAGCTACTACATGATAGAGCAAACATAAACAATGAAGTAATCACTGATCAGTAGTATGGCAATAAAATCTGTCCACACATACAATCCACTAAGGCCAGCCACAACAAGTTGAATCTGTGAATCCTGAGGCAATGTTACACCTGCCCCAAGTACACAGACAACCCCAACTCCACCCAAGAAATACAAATATATGTGAGAGATGCAACCATCTATCCAAACTGGAGGCTGAGCTCCCTCAACTCAGTACTCCCAAAACTAGTCAGGAGGAGAAGGTAACCACACACACCACAAACACAGTCCCACATAGACCTATCACAACTGCAAACCAAACACATAAACACAGAAAAACATTCCCGGAGGCACAAATTACAAACACAGCACACCAACAGAGGCCTCTAAAGCAGACACCCAATCAAACAACCTCCAAACATAGCACATGCAACACATAGTACACAAAGCTGGTGTGCTAAACAGTCACAGGCCAGAAGGAGAAACAACATGCCTGATACAGTTGTAATAGGTGACTCCATAGTCAGACACACTGCTGTCCCGCACACCAGACTGAACAAGGGAAAGGGTACAGTAAGCTGCCTGTAGGCTGCTACAATACGCCACATAACAGAAGTATGCAGGTCACTCCAAAGCAAGTAGAAATATGATGCAGTCATAGTCCATGCTGGTGTGAATGACCTGAGATGTACCTCCCTAGACTACATGAAAAGAGACATAGGTGAGCTCTCTGATTATGTAGTCCAGGCCGGTATGACACTCACCGTTTGCAGCATCCTACGCTTACCAAGAATAATGCCACAGTACAAACACGGAATGATCAGTCATAGCAAGTGGCACACTTACTGGTGTCATTCCAAAGGGATCCAATGTCTGTCTGCTTGGGATGTCATGCTTGACAAGCCACACAGCTGTTCTTGGGATGGCTTGCACCTGTTACCCCTGGGTGTCTGAATATTGGATAAGGCCTTTGCCACCTCCATAGAGCCGTTTGTAGGCAAGGCTGAAAAGACTGACCCACCACCCTAGAAAACATAAGTGGAAAAAAACATAAGGGTAATGCTGACCAATGCCAGATGTGTAAACCCCAATATGCATGCTCCCAAGGCCATCCCCAGTATGGAGAACATCGATGTCTGTGCAGTGACAGAAACCTGCTGCAAGCCTCCTGACAGCACACCAGCACTACCAGGTTATACCACGTATCATGTGTCATGGCCCCAAAACCTGGAACAAAACATAAAAGGAGGGTGAGTATCCATATTCAGCACAGACACCCATATGTCCAGGTAACTGACAATGCACAAGGCATTGGAGTCCACCCATGTGCAACTAACTGTAGGCAAGACTGCTGTACAGTCTGTAGCATGCTACAGACCACACTCTCACACACAGGAACCCCACCCAGCCGTCCTGAAGACACTGGACAGTATGAATGTCCCACCAAATACCAAACAAGGTACCACAAATTACCACATAGGTGGTAAACCATTATGTATGGAAGGAGTAACCAGGGACCTAGGGGCACAAGTGGACAGTAACCTCTTATGTGACACCCACATTGCCAATGTGGCTAGGAAGACTGTCTACATTTGACACTGTATCAGGAAAGGATTCACATCTACGTCAACAGAGGTCATTGTGCCCCTATACTGTTCTCTAATCACACCCATAATCTAGTACAATGCCTCATATGGGATGTACCTTACCTGACACCTGCAGCAGTTAGAAAGATCTGAAAGGTACCTCACCAAGAGGATAAAGGGTCTCAAATATATGTCATATGCTGCCTGGCTGTAGACGCCCCAGCTGAATGCAGTCACATACTGCCTACACAGAGGCATTGCATACCTGTTGTAGAAGGCCATGCCCAACACAGGAGTAATGGACATGCTCCACCCCAGAAAACTCAAATCCATCAGAGCTGTGAGAGTGAGAGATGTCAACCTCAACAAAAAATGAAATAGGATGTGCTGGTGGGACAGATACATAATCCAGAGGCTCCTCACACCCTGGACCAGAATCCCACTCCATGTTAGGCAGAGCCCCTCTTCAACAGGAATCTTGCCAAGTGGATGGATGATTGTAGAGTTACACTGGGGGTCTTCACTGTGTCATGTCAGACAGAGGCACAGCAAAGCAAATCAAAATGGCCATAATATTCACATAGCAAGGGGTGGCAAAAGCCACACACACTCTGGCTAGGCTAACAAATGCCCTAGGGTGGATAGCCTAGTATGAACCTATGAACCTATGAAGATACAAATTGTACAGGACACTAAGGATAATCCCAAGGCTTTCACAACTGATGGTAGGAACCATGTTGGGAATTCACAGATATGCTCTGAATCACACAAATATCACAAACACACACACATATTGCCAACATACATCCTGACAGGTGCAGTGCAAACCGCCCGAATGCAGAATATCTATCCCAGCAGACTGCTGGCCCCCTGACATTGCAGATGCTGAGGTAATAGCCAACATCTACAAAGCAAAACACACAGCAGCAATGGTATGAGATGGTGTCCTGAGCTTAGTGCAACATGGACTCCAAGATGAATGGAATGCCAAACCACACTACTGCTCAATGTCAGCCTTACCACAGAATATATACCCAAAGAGCAGTGTACAACAATAGTGGTCCTTCTCAACAAAGGTGTTGCCTGAATGGATACTGAAAACTACTACCCCAGAATCCTGAGAAGCTCGGTCTGCACAGCTATGGAAAGGATCAGCATGTACCACAGACATAAAGATATTGGGGCCCTACTGACACCGGACCCTACCCAGTGTGGCTTTCTTAAGTGCAGATCCTGCCCCTAAACATGTTTGACTCAATTGAAACAGTCATTAAGGTCATTGATGAGGGCAATGTGGTCCACACAGCGTAGCTGGACCTTGCAAAGGCTTCTATACAATACCCTACGTGTTCATTATAGATAAGCTCACCAGCTTAAATATAAACCCCTATGTCAGTAGAGGGGTTGCAAACCAGACCAAGGACAGAACAGACATGGTCAAACATGCTGCAGCCATGTCAGACTACAAACCAGATATAACTGGCATCACACAAGGCTTGGTCCTGGGATCTCCCTCGTCTGGTATATATGTCCCATAGGTACAGGCAAACATGGAAGGACTGTGTCTGAACATGTTTGCAGAGGACTACAAACTGCTCACCACATATGATCCACCAGCTGACACAAGCATCCCACAAAAGGGCCACATAGAAACAGACAACTGGTGCCATAGGCATGTCAGCAAGCTAATTGCAGAAAAGTGTATAGTCAACCCCCGTGGATATACAGTAAGTGCCCACCAATTACCACATAGGTGTTAACCCATTATGTAGTTAACATGTAATGAGAGACCTGGGGACACAAGGTGATAGATATCCTGCATTGGACAAACATGTGCTGTAGCGTTTACAGAAACATACCATATACCCACCTAATCATGAAGGTTGTCAGATCTAGATAAGGGGAGGTCATTGTGGCTCTGCAGTCATCCTTCATCAGCGGTACAATTGACTACAATAGCCCTGTGGGATGTACCTCAGCAGACACCTCCATCAACCGTAAAGTCCCCAACAGTACCTCACCAGGAGTATCAAAGAGCTTGCACAGATGCCATGTGTTGCCTGTGTTGCTGGTATCAATAAACATGCTGCACCTTGTACAATCTGAATGGCAGTGAGCTATGCACATGAGAGACCTGAACCCCAGCACTGACTTACATAGGACAAGCTGTACTGCATTATCCATAACACAAAAGCCACCCCACCCATGAGTGAACCCCAGTACAGGCTACCCATACAGTCACTTATCAATCTTCCTCAATAGGAATCTTGATGAGTGGATGGGAGATGGTAGCTTTATCCTGGGTATCACTGTCATGTCACAGGTAGACAGAGGCACAGTATACTAACCATGACATATGTCATGGCAAACTCCACTTACAATGTGTGTTGAAGGACAAACACACTCTCCAACTAGCATTAGACATGGACTAGGGCACATCGCTAGTGTTTGCAAATGTACACCTATGTTGTGGAATACACTACCAATGTTGGACAAGCCTGGTTTAAGTAGTTCATATCTGAACAGAATGCAACATGGTCAGATGTACACAACTGGCCCCTAACCAGGCTGTTGTGCCCACTATCGAAATGTAAAGCAGTGATAGCACTAAAGCCCAGGATACTGTCCACCACAGTCAAAGTACTACCAGTACACTATACAGTACTACAGTGTTAGGTCAGTGTGAAAGGATGTTGACAACTGTATGCAAAGTATCCCATGCAAACACTGCAGGCACAGTATAATCCTGTTGTGTTCACACACAAAGCAGTTGTACAGTACCTACACAACATGACACACAACACACAACCATAAACGGGTGATATTTGTTGAAGTTCACACTCATCCACAAATGTGGTGGGCTGCAGAGTCCAACATATGGAATGCTCACACTGGGCATGCTCACACACTTTGATAAATGAGACATATGTCAGACAACATGCCATGGGAAGGCTGAACTGGGCATGTTGGACACACATATCTGGTATTTTTATGTGTTATTCCAGGAACCAACCACATTACAGCAGTCTTCCCAGTGCACACAGTTAAATGACTACAGAGACATACGTGATATAGTGGATCCCTCCCATATGCAAACATCTTCCACAGATGCACAAGTTGTTCATACAAACAGGGAATGCTATGGCAATAAAGATGTGCAAACAGTCTATCAGCAACAAATAATGTGCATTTGACAATTAAACATATGGGTGTAGAGGTCAACACTAGGCTGTTTGCCCTAGGGAATGACAGCTTAGCCAGAGTGTGCTTGGTGTCTGCCTCCCCACTGGATGCACATTTCCCTTTCTAAACACCGATGATGTCAGCACCCTATATGTACAGCAGGAGAAAAGAAACTTCCCAGTAATGTGAATAGCGCGCCCTGCTAATGCGTCCGTCACAAGTGTCATAACATAGTTAGGTAGGGGTTTCAATCCTGCAAATGCTCAGTGTGTGTGTGTGTGTGTGTGTGTGTGTGTGTGTGTGTGAGTGAGTGGGGTTGGTGTGTGTGCAAGTCTGTGGGAGAGAAATGTCCCTTTTGGCATCTGGGAAAACACACTACAGGATGCACATTCCCCTGTCTAAACACCGATGATGTCAGCACTCTATAAGTACAGCAGGAGAAGAGAAACCTCCCAGTAATGCAAATAGCGTGCTCTGCTAATGTGTCTGTCTCACGTGTCATAACATAGTTAGGTAGGGGTTTGAATCCTGCAAATGCTCAGTGTGTGTGTGAGAGTGGGGTTGGTGTGTGTGTAAGTCTGTGGCAGAGAAATGTCCCTTTTGGCAACTGGGAAAACACACTACAGGATGCACATTCCCCTTTCTAAACACCGATGATGTCAGCACTCTATAAGTACAGCAGGAGAATAGAAACTTCCCAGTAATGCGAATAGCGCACTCTGCTAATGCGTCTGTCTCAAGTGTCATAACATAGGTAGGGGTTTGAATCCTGCAAATGCTCAGTGTGTGTGTGAGTGGGGTTGGTGTGTGTGTAAGTCTGTGGGAGAGAAATGTCCCTTTTGGCAACTAGGAGAACAGACTACAGGATGCACATTCCCCTTTCTAAACACTGATGATGTTAGCACTCTATAAGTATAGCAGGAGAAGGGAAACCTCCCAGTAATGCGAATAGCACACTCTGCTAATGTGTCCATCTCGAGTGTCATAACATAGTCAGATAGGGGTTTGAATCCTGCAAATGGCAAGTGTGTGTTTTTGGCTGAGGGGGGGTTAGTGTGTGTGAGGACAATGTCCCTTTTGGCAACTAGGTGAACAGACTACAGGATGCACATTTCCCTTTCTAAACACTGATGATATCAGCATCCTATAAGTACAGCAAGAGAAGGAAAACCTCCCAGTAATGCGAATAGCGTGCTCTGCTAATGCTTCCGTCTTAAGTGTCATAATATAGTTAGATAGGGGGTTTGAATCCTGCAAGTGTGTGTGTTTGTCTGAGGGGGATTAGTGTGTGCAATTGTGTGTGAGAAAAATGTCCCTTTTGGCAACTAGGTGAACAGACTACAGGATGCACATTCCCCTTTCTAAACACTGTTCAGCTGAAGGCCGTGGCTCTGGCACAAGTTGTCTGTTTCTATGATGCCCCTTTGGAAGATGCTTGTGTCGGCTGGAGAGTCGATTATGGTGGCCAGTTCGCAGTCATCTGCATATTTGGTCAGCCACAGTCCATCCGTGTTGGCCTGTGCCTCCAATAAATATATACCAAACAAGAGAGGTCCCAGGACTGAGGCTTGTGGGACACAACTCGTAATTGGTTTGGAGTCTGGCATGGCTCCAGCAATTCTAACCATGTGGGTTCTGTCCTTGAGCCACTGTGCAATCCATCTAGTGACATAGGGGCTTATATTTAAGCTGGTGAGCTTCTCTAGAATGCCCAAGTGGGGTATTGTTGTGAAGGCTTTTGCAAGGTCCAGGTAGGCTGTGTGAACCACCTTCCCCTCGTCAATGGCCTTGGTGACTGTTTCAAAGAAATCAACCAGGTTAAACCTGGTAGTGCTGGTATGCACTCAGTAGCCCTGAACCAGGTATCTGTTACTGCACAGATATTGATGTTCTCCATGCCAACGAGTGTTTTGGGTGCATGCATCTGGAGGTTTAGACTTCTGGCGTTGGGTAGCATTACTCTTAGTTTCTTATCCCTTGTGATACCTATGAAGGTGGGTTTGGCATTTGAGCCTTGCCTAACATTGGCACTATGGGGGTAGCAAGAGCCTTTGCCAATATCTGAAAGCCCACGGGTGACAGGTGCAGGCCATCCCTAGCGAAGCAGGTAGTTCAACAGAAGATGAATATGTGAAGGTGTAGTGCCTGTGATTAGTTAGCAGTAGCATATATGACTGCTCACATGGACACATGCCAGGTAAGTCATATGCACTGTGTCACAGGCAATGTACATTGAACAGGACAAACAGTGACATCCTGTCAAGTGGGACATGGACATACATATAGTAAGCTATGCAGATGGCACTAGGAGTCCACAGAAGCTCTATAACTATGCATTGCAGGTGTGATCAGTATTCCAGGGTAATTGCAAGCAAACATGCATGCAAACAAAGCTACAGTAAACAGGGCTGCATGTAGTCCATTGTACAACAAACAAGCTGTACCAGTTCCAGTAGGTAACACTGCAAATATGCAGGCACTATGCACATGTACATGGAAATACACGGGTCAGATGGCTAGGGTCCAGTCTCAGTGCACACAAGTGTACAGACCATGTACTGTCAGGATGTACAATAACTGGATGGAAACCCATGTGCTCATACCTGCAGTAATACACATGTCAAATATACACTGAGCCTTCACTCAGTGGTTCCATACTTAGTAGGATGTATGCTACCTGGCCTGCCACCACAGTATCCCTAACATATATGGGGACTCTCCCTCCTGTGACAGTTAGTTATGTGTGTTGGGGCTGTCTAGCATGGTATGAGATGTGAGCATGCAGTACTAGGGTGCTCCTGTGTGTCCTGTACCAGTCGTGTAGTACTGCACACATATCAACATCCTCAAACATCTGCATTGCAGAGTCCAGTGTGGGCAACATGCCACTTGCAATTTACATGTCCATCATTGTGTATTACTACATTCATTACCTTATCCCCTGTGTTACCTATGTATGTAGCCTTCTGTTGACATCATTACCACCAGTATGCCAACATGTGCAGATGATACACTATGGTACTTACCATGGGTGTAGACAACAGGACATGACAATCACACACTTACTGCATCAGGCATGCTGTGATATACCCACAATTAATTCAGCACACAGTACTGTTAACAACATGATACTATTACTACACATCTATGTGGTCACCCTGTGCATCAGCAACATGTTAACCTGTACCTGCACAGTTGTTACAGATTGCAGGAGGTGGCACAGTTTCATCATATGCACAGGGTGTGAACTTGGTATGCCTGAGTCAGCCACCTATACCACCAATTGACATGTATGTGTATGTGTGTTGGTGAGGGACAGCAGTAGAAGGTGGGGCAATGTTGATGCAGTGTGTGCGTGTATGCGGTAGCCCTAGGTGTTGTCAATTCGCATGTGTGTATGGATGCACACAGTTCCACCTCATGGCTGCCATATACTGGTGTTTGTGGACAGCCACAGACTGTACCTGCCAGGTCATACAGATCAGTGTCTCTGGCCACGGACACGGTACCTGTGCCTTGCAGGGGTGCTACGGACCATATCCAGTACCAACCCAGACTGGGTACTGTCATCAGAAGCAGGTGTTCGTTGACTGGACACAGATCCCTGTCGGGCCTGGCCAGAGCCACGTGCACATGGCTCCTGGGGCGGTCTGATGACAGCACAGACCCAGCATTGCTGGGGCTGCTGCTGGCACTACGGGGGCGGCCGCAGCCCTGCTGTTGTCCGCGACGACTGCCAGCTGCTGCTGTTGCTGGCACACAGCCATGTCGATGCCTCAACCGCCCACCATCGCCCTGGCTCATGGACATGTAGTTGTGGAACCGGTCTAATATGTCCCCACAACGTCTGTCTATGACATCGGTGAAATCATGGATGGCAGCCGCAATGTCACGCATACTGTCAGTCATGGCTGTGTGACATGCTGTCAGCTCCCTCAGACCCTGTCTGATTTACCGTTCCATACGTGACTGTGCCTGCATGACAGCCCGAAACATAGCTGAGGTTGTAAGACCTCTGTGGGCACGTCTGACAGGGACAGTACGCCCACGGATGCTCCCATGAGAACCCCTGGACATCTGTCTGTGTGGTACCATCTCTGGGCCATGCCCATGACTGCTGTGTGGGGAGGCATGTGCCACAGATACCACATGACCCTGGTCAATGCCCACTGTATGCTGTCCATCACCTAGGGACATTGGTGACAAAGGGTGTATTGGCAGGATAATTGTGCGCATTGATGGGGTCAACAGCTGTGTACTGTCAATCGGCTGACCAGTGACGGACACTGGCATACTTTCCTGTGCCATTACACAGATGTCATCATTATCAGTACCCACGTCACCTGATTCAGGTTCCCTGCTACATGACACCAGAGCAGCAACAGAACCTGTGGGAGGGAAACAGGAAACACAGTTTACAATGTCTACACATTACCAGTGATGCACACATGCACACATGCACAGGTGCACACATGCACACATGAACACGTGCACACATGCACACATGCACATGTGCACACGTGCACACATGCACAGGTGCACACATGCACACGTGTACACGTGCACACGTGCACAGGTGCACACATGCACACATGCACAGGTGCACAAATGCACACATGCACACATGCACAGGTGCACACATGCACACATGCATACATGCACAGGTGCACACGTGCACACATGCACAGGTGCACACATGCACATGTGTACACGTGCACAGGTGCACACATGCACACATGCACACAGTTTCACACAACTGTACAGTACTCAGTATGCGTGATATCAACACACAGACACAGACACACCTACATGTATACAAAGAGCACTACTAAGTGAGCCAAATAGTACTATTACTATCAACACTATTACAGGAATTGTTAATACACGCTCACCAGCATGGATAGGCTGCATTGCTGTTATACCAGAGGGTCCTGCAGACGTGAAGAAACTAATGTCAGTGGGCACAACTGTGCCATTGTTACTGAGTATGATACAGGTCAGTAGTACAACAGTCGCCTTTCACATGTCAGCTGCTAATATTGAGGATATCACAATTGCACATTAAATACTATGGTGACAGCTACAAACCAAGGACACGCCTCACACATGCATTAACTACTGGTGTACACAACAGTCAACTATACATATGACATATTACCTGCACGTTCACTGTCTTGCTGCTGCGTGGCTCCAGCCTCCATCATAATGCATGTCTGCTGCTGTTGTTGTTGCTGGTGGGCTGGAGCCACTACACTCATGAGTAGTCCCTCCAGTCTGGTGAGTGGGGGATGTGTAGCCACCCCACCACCTGTGGCGACCTGTTGCCTGTGGATATCCGATGCACACTGATGGACATGTCTGATTAAATCACTGCAGTGATGTCGTACCTGCTCATATGTCCTATTATGCGTGCCTATGTCATTTACCCGACGGACAAGGTATTGCCACAGTGCAGCCCTCTCCTGCTGATTCTGGCTGGTGCGGGAAAAGAGTATTGCATAATCCCGCACCAGGCTCTGGTGTAACTCCTCATCCTCAGCTGTGGAGTAGGTGGGATTCCGCGGGTGGGCCATGTATCTGAGAAAATAACCTGGTATCAGCAATATATGTCAGCAGAATTTGGCACACATACTACACATGCTACTCGACTGTTATGATACAACACATCTCACATATGTAGCATCTGTCTGTCTATTGGTGGATACACATGTAGATGGCCAGGTATCAGTGCTCAGCCAGCAACTGTGCAACAGTACCTGGCACACTCCATACGACATACTACCAAACCCCAGCAGTCAGAACACTGATTCAGGTCAAGAGCACCTCCTCACTCTGGGGGTTTGTATCTAGGTACTGTATGGCCTACATCATCAACTACTGTGAGCTGACCACACACTGATTGCCCTGGATATACATATCCCACCTCCACCACCAGCACAAATCACTATAGTGCATAACATTACAGATACAAACTTTACACTTTGTAACAGTGACATGGTATCCTTTCAGCCCACTGGGCCATTGGCAGATACAACCCACAATGCTGACCCCTACACAATTGCTTTCTACAGACATCTCCGAGAATGCATGGATCATGCAATCCCATATATGTCCAAGACACTCTCCACAAAGGGACAGCATCCTGTCTGGTGGACCCCAGCCATAGACAGATTGTATTACAGAAGATGGAAGCTACTGCAAGACAGAGCATAATTCCATAAAGGAAGGGCATGTCTGAGCAGCACTAGTAAGGATCTATTTTCCATCATACAAAATCCATGGGCAACTTTGAGAGGGAAATCAAGAGGGACACTACAGATAACCAGAAGGCCTTCTTCAGTTATGTTAGCAACCTGGTCAGGATCCATCCTCTCTGCCCATAGTTAGTACACAACAACAAATATTTCACTGACACCACAGATATCGACAACATTGTGGCAGACAGGTTCAGTGCAGGTGTCACCCCGCCCTCTCCCCCCCACAATAAGACATAGTTATCCCAGCTGACTGTAACCTCCCTGTCATCACAGATGTCCAGGTGAGAGCCACCGTCAGGACAGCAGAATACACAACATGAATGGGACCTGATGGTATCCCCAGTTGCATGCTACATAAACTCTGACAGGAGCTAAACACACATATAGAAGTGCTATGTAACACTAGCCTGACTACAGGATATGTGCCTGTACACTGGCGCACAGCAGCAGTGGTTCCACTCCACGAAGGAGGCACCTCAACATACCAATACAATACAACACAATACATTACATTACAATACAATACTATACAATATGCTATTGCCCCTGGGACTACAGCAGCGTACTGTTCTGCTACTCTGACCATTGTGACACATGTGGTGTGATGGTACCTGCTGCTGTCACACAGTTACACAGGGTGACTCATATGGCATATTACCTATCTGACTAACATTCGGCAGGGGTATGTGTGACATGTACTCATGGGGAGTCTTGCTTCTTAACACTGTGTGGTTTATTGCAGGGTATGTCTTATCTGTGGGTAGGAACTCTTACCTCCACATATGCACACTATTGCAGTGGCATGGACGACACACAGCAGACATTTAGGTTGTGGATGGTGTGAGGTGTTAC
This sequence comes from Protopterus annectens, assembly GCF_019279795.1. Lineage (NCBI taxonomy): Eukaryota > Metazoa > Chordata > Ceratodontiformes > Protopteridae > Protopterus > Protopterus annectens. The sequence continues at coordinate 1,554,762,461 of NC_056744.1, forward strand.
TATGGTTGTTGGACATCTGTCATGGGTGTGACTTACATATGTAAATCTGGGAGTGGTAACCTCTATGTGGGTAGCATATGTGTACTCTGTGGTGTTGTCAGTCACTGTGCATTGGTAATGTGTTTGAGTGCATTGTGACAGTGTTGTACATGTCACTGTGTCCTTCTCCATATCTGTAGCTGTCATGTGAGATTCATACCATGGCATCCATTATGTGGTGTGGAGGGGTACACCGACCTACATGTCCATAGCTGACAGACCATGTCCGCTGACACATACCATGTGCAGGTATTCCAGGGATAGTGTGCCACTGTGAATATCATTAGGGCCACTATTGTACACATTTATGACCCTGTTCACCCCTGACACATGCAGTGGTGGGCAGCCAATCACATATCTGGTGGTTACTGGTGCAGGTGATCTGGAATGTGGTATGGTACTCCGGTTTTGACACTGGTGTTCACTCCATGCCTTTGTCACCAGGCACCTGTTGCAATACATCTGTACACATGTGCCTCACTCAGAATTTATATACATCTCTCTCTCTCTCTCTATATATATATATATATATATATATATATATGTATATAAATATATCTATATGTATATATATATATATTTATATCTATATATATATATATATATATATATATATATATATATATATATATATATATATATATATATATATATATGTCCGTATACATATACACATATATATATATTGATGTACATATATTGCTATAGATGTGGAGGGGGGGCACAGAGGGAGTGTGAGTGACAGAGGGGGTGGGACAGGCTGTGTTGCAGGTCATCATATACAGTCATACCTGTAGATAGTCAGATCAATCTGTCTGTGTATATGTATCTACATATATCTATATCTGTATGTGTGCATTACATAGATATGTTTGTACAATATTCTATCTACATCTGTCTATGTATTCCTACATATCTCTCTCTATGTATGTATACATATATGCATATCATATATATATATATATATATATATATATATATATATATATATATATATACACATACATATGTTGACATACATACGTATCCATATGTTAGACAGGTATATCAACATATTTGTCTACCATACTGTATACACACACTAACATACTGCTAAACATACATAACTGTGAAACCTACTTTGTACATGGCACTACAACCTACAATCAACCAACATTGATATGTGCACATAGATGCTCTCACATACAAATGTATGTACAGCCTTTACTGATAGTTGCTGTATGTCCCCTGCCCTTTATACATCTTCATATACATATGGATACAGACCAATGACACATATGGAGGGTTCACAGTATGTAGACCTTTATAGTATTACTTTACATTACCTGTGTTTGTCACAGCTGCTTGTGTTGCTGTCTGGTTCTCTGTCCTGCTGCTCCACTTCCCAGTTGTCAGCTTTCAGGTAGCTGTTTCTGAACAATTTGTTTGTTTCTGCTTAATTGCAGTTTTCTCTGTCTCTCTCTGTCTGTCTCTCTGTCTGTCTCTCACGTCCTTCTCAGGGTGCAATGAAAGTATTGCATGTGTGGACTGGGAGTACAGCATACTTTTGTAGGTATCTGCATATGCCCATGTGATGGCCTCTGCACCAATTGTTAGCCAGCATTTGCTAATTGCATGCAGCCAGTTGTGTACTGATTGCAGTTCTCACTGTGATTTCAGAACAGTGCTATAAAAAGGTATGTGAGATAGGCGTAGCCCTTTCAGATTTTAAGAGCAGGGACCATGCTGTTATGCTGTGGACAATGTTCTGTGAGTGTAAAGGTTGGTATCTCTCTCATATTTCCAGGTGTGTTGTAGATTAACATTCCTCCATTCATTTCTCCAGTTTCCTGTACTAACTGTGAATGTACACTGACACCTACAACTACTACTACTGTTAATGTGTGTGTGTGTGCTTTCCTTTCACTTTTGCTTGCACTTTGTTGCTAAGGCTTCAATAGTTGCCCTTTACAGTCACTACTTGTATGCCTGCTAGGTGTCTTGACTGTAGTGTGCTGCTGTAGCTTTCCTATTTTCCATGTATATTCACACCTTGGAATGCTTGCTATATCTGCTAGGGTGTTACAGCATGCAGTGTGGTCTGGCCATGGTGTGGGCCTTGACATCTATTAGAGTATTTGGGTATGCTGCTGAGCAGGCCCCAGAGACTTTCAGGTTCATCTGTTATGTGCCTCATGGAATGGTACATATCAGTGGGGTACACCCATTAAAATGTCTGGTATGCTGCAGTTGTGACTGTGGGTTAGCATGAGCATATGTATTACTACACTTTTTCTGCCATGCAAGTGATAAATACTTTCAGGACTCCATAGTTACCATTGCATGTGTTACACCTTTCTGCCTACTGTTTGTACATTTCACATGGGGTCTGTGGGGCATCCCTGAAAGTCATTCATTGTTGCTATGTCTAGGCTCTTAACTATTCAAATATGGTGTCAGACCCATCATGCGTACAGATATTTGTAGGTTGTCCACATTTCTGCCTCATATTTTGGTCAATATCTCATGCACACCTTTTTCTGGCAAGTCACTCTGGGCTCAAGTCAGAATATGGTGACAAACATTCAAGTTTAAGACTGCATACCCTTCCAAACATCCCACAAAGTGCAGACCCTGATACTCTCTGAATTGTCTGTGTTTGTTGTAACATTATTTGTAATGTGTCCCTGGTTTTGGGCCTTTGCTCCACATATTTTATTACTTGGTCCAGATGTGTTCCTGTAAGAGGTTGTGGGGTATGGGCAGTGCTTATCCTGCTGTGAGTATGTGTGTGGCTTGCAAGGTGCTATATTGACATTATTACCTACTAGCTTCCAACTAGCATGGCTGTTTCTGTTCACACACGACTATTATGGAAATCCACTAGTTTTGATAGTAATTCTAAATGGCATGCTTTGTGTACTACACATCTATATTCCCTTTACATTCATTCCTACTATTACATGATATATTTATTTTAGCACAATGTTCTTGTATAAGAGTCATGGCTTAGTGGTAAGTCATGCAGACTACTGTTTCCAAGGTCCTGGGTTCGGGACTCACAGTGGGATTTTATTTTGCTTTTGAACTGAGTACAGGACCTGTCAATCAAAGTGACTAAGGCACTTTTAAGCAGTTGTAACCGGGTTAGCGCTGGTTTGCGTGGAGCTCACGCATGCGCACTGGCGATCAGCTCCGCGCACACAAGCGCACACCCGCTTACAACCTCTTAACGGTGCTTACTCTGGCGCACACCCACACTATTTTCTTTGAAAGAAAAGAAAATGGAGAGACAGGAAAGTGGTGAAAAAAGGGTCACAAAGAGGGTAAGACAGTAGGGAAACAAGCTTGGGATGTGCAGGAGGGATGTAGGTAAGGTCCATACCTGCCCATTTCTTCATCAGCAACAGCTGTGCATATGTATGTAATTTGGTGTGACATTTGAAACATTCCACCCCTGAGAGAGATGTCAGGACAACAATAATACTTGTTGTACAGCCAGTTGTAATCGATAGGTTCCATGTCCAGTAGACATGTGTGCTGAATGGGCAGCGATGTATGGGGCGTAATTTTTTTGTGGGTACAGAGTGCCCTTTTTTTTTTTTTTTTTCCAGGTGAGAGTAGTATGTCAGGTGAAGGAAGCAGGTACAGCTGGGGAGGTAGGTTGGGTAGGTAAACAGACAAGACAAACAAGACGCATACAGGGGCAGTGTATGACACGTGTGGGGGGGTTACACAATTGACGGGAACGGAGGTTTGGATATCCAGAGCCCATGAGCCCACAGATGGCAACACTGGAACTGATATCCCCACCCATAGGCAGTTGCCACTGTTCCTTCACTGCCCAGGACGGGGCTGTGCTGGGGGCTGTGTAGTCAGGGCAACAGGCATGCCCGTTAGTTGTGCCACTTGTGCCTCGAGCTGGTGTAGGGGCTCGAGAACAGAGTCCCGAATCTCCCTACACACCACAGTCCGGACGCTACGGAGGGTGAGTGGTGGTTCTCCTCCGGCCACACTTGCAGAGGGGGGGCGAGCCCCATCCCCTGCAGTGGTTCCACTCGCAGGTGGCACAGGGCCACCGGAGGAGGGTCTGGACTCGGCACTAGTGCCAGGTGCACTCACCAGCTGAGGTGGGAGAGGTGGGTCCGCTGGAACCCGCCTTCCCTGTCGTACTATGTTTTGCATTATGTCATGACAGTTTGGGTTAGTGACATATAATACCATTCACAATTAGTTGTAACAGCATGCATTAGTATTCCCATTAACCAAACACCCAGATATTCACACCACTGAACAGCGTGCATAACACATGCATAATTTGAACAGAAATACACAGTCCAACAACATGCAGGGTTAATTGATGGCAACAGGCCATCAGGTGTGGATGTATGAACAGGGCAGATGCATCAACAGACATGCAAATATATATGACCCAAAAGGACAAATGTCCAGGGGTGTTAATTGTGATTGCACATACCATTTTCACGTGGAATGGGTTATATGTGGTTATAGGGTGGGGTGAAGAAAGTAATATTAACACCTTCGAATAACAATATATATGCTGTACATTTCTAATAGCTACAGTTATATACACACTACTGTTCTAACTACAGTTTCCTATATAATAACTATTTCAACTTGGTGATAGGACTGTTACTGCAACATCAATATACATTTTATGGTTCTTCATACACATTCATATCTAGCTTTGTTCAGCTACATCATCTTGTTACATTTGCTTTATATAGCTGTAGAAAAGTGTGGATGTTTGGTATATCAGACAATCATCCTATCTGCATATTGCAGACTGAGAGCAACATATCCAGATTTTGGGATACACATTCCAGATGTAGCAACACTTTGAACAGACTTTGCTGTTTGGTTTTGAATCTCACATGCATTTCATTCTGTCTTGACTGCAGTATACTTTATTCAGGGGTTTTTACTACTGTATTGCTGGATTCATGACACTTTCTCACACTCTCTCACTTACTTTCATTTTACTATTCAGGATGGTACTTCTAGGCTTTATTGACTTGTTTTACCAGTAGTTATTACAATCCTTTCCAGCAGTCTCACTTCTGTCATGTTTCAGTATTTCCACAGGGATATATTTCACACATGTGATTTCATCATCTTCTGCAGCTATACTTTTCAGCCTGCTGCAGGTTGTGTACTATTTTCTTACAGGCAGGGCATTTTTATTTCAGAATATATGTTGGACAGTTTCATGTTTAGGTTAAACTTACAGGCTGAAACACACTTTTGTAATCAAGCAATACTTGCATACACTTTCACACTGTTACTTGCAGATTCTATTCCTTACTGACTCCACTGCACTCTTTTGCTGACTGTCATACTTTTATATTTCTTTACAGTTATTGGTAGTGGATTACTGACCTGCCTGGTGGCGCAACCGCACCAGCCTATCGCCATAGGCTCTGCGGTTCGCAGAACGGACACCTGCAGCTGTAATATAAATGAAGTAATATTGGAATACACATCTCCATAATATCAGCTAGTTTAATTTCTTACATACATAATTAAATGTTACTTACTCAGTAGTGGGGCGTTGGGTGTTTGCCGGACCTCCTGGATCCAATGGTTCAGTTGGTCCTGCTTGCGTCTCTTCAGGTCCGCATGGTGGTGATGGACCTGTTCACCAGTCTTTGGAATTCCTGTGGCACTGGTGAGATCATGAGCCAACCGGTCCCACGCCTCAGCCCTGTATGCTCCCCAGAGGACCTGGCCCTGCATGAGTTGGGCCTCATGATTATGGACTAGGAGCCAGACCATGTACCTGGACTCCTCAACACCCCACCTCTGTGCTCGAAAGTGACTACCCTCTTTTACTCCTGTCATTCTGCCTGCAGGTCAGTTCTACAATCGTTTATGCTGTGTATTCCTGCCTATGGGGCTTATATAGTCCGTTTTTCCCGCACATATCTGTGATTGGCCATTTTGGAATTGTATCAACTTCAGTAAACCTGCATTGTCATGCTCTAGTTTGTATTCATTTTTTGTTATTGCATTTACAGGTACTGCTGCCATGGCTTAGTGGTTCTGTACCTTGACTATGGTGTATAGTATCCTGGGTTCGAACCTAGCCACTGCTTTTTATTTTTCATGACTGTCTAGACATGCTGAGGGGTGTGTCTGTGTAAAGGCAGTTTTGATACGGCTTGCTCAATGTTGCCCGTCGGTTAGCTTGTTTGCGCGGTGCGCAGCTCTGCGCAAACGGGGTACGCTGGTTTAAGCCTCATTTGGCTATCGGCACACATATTACGCTCAGCTCAGTTAGGGGCACATAGATTTAGCGTGTTAAACCACTGCTCAGCTACGGGCACTCATTTTGCGCCAGTTAAATCACTGCTCATCTACGGGGACATGCACTCACTCTGTTAAACTGTAGCTCAGCTATGAGCACATCTGGCATTTTTTCTTCTTTTGTTACCCCACATGTCTTCAATATAAATGGGCTGTTTCATTACATTTTACATAAATTGTGGTTTTATGTGTACATATTTGTCAGTGACTTGTTTCCTGCTTATTTTGAAAAAAAAAAAAATTGGTGTTGTGGGGGCTCGAACCATGAATGCCTGCTCTTCAGCCAACATCTCTACCGCTACGCTATTGCTTCCTGGCTTATTTTGCATATTTAGTTCTTATATGCTTTCCCACTGACTGCTAACTGTAGCTGCGCTACGGGCACGCGCCAGCAAAAAGCGCACTCACGGTTAAACATCTTTACAATTTAAAAAATATATATAACATGTTCATTTATATATATTTTATGTTCATAGTCTGTGGGGGCATGTGTTGTGTTGTGTTTATTCACATTTCCGTGAACTCTGTTGTGGGTGTTTACTTTGGGCACTTTTACACTTCTGGGGGCGTGTCCGCTTGCAGGGCTCAGCCTACGGACATGCCCCCTACCGTGTTACACAGACCGTGTTAGACTTAGGTGTGATTCAGCATGCTCTCATGAATATGCAAAGCATGCTGACATCACTCCGTTTAACTGCAGCCTCCGTGTAAGAGTTATAACTCTTACATGGAGGCTTCGTGAATCCTGGGGTGAAACTATTTAACATGTTGAAATAAGGCATTAGTATTCCTGCATTTTCTAATATCTAATAAATGCTCATATATCTACTCTGAGTTTCTTAGTAGTCTTCCCTATATAGAAAGCAGGACATGGGTTACGCACAGCAAAATACACTACTTGTCTCAAGTTGCAGGAGAATGTACCATTGATAAAGAACTTTACTTTTTACACAAAAATAATTTTCTTGGATGATATACAGGCTTTGAGAATAGCACCTACATTTTCTCATACCTAGCTTATTTTCTGAATTAACCAACTATTTGTTGACTGCAATAAATCTTTGAAAAGCTCTATCTTTTTTAAACACAATGCGTGGATGTTGACCCAAAGATTTTAGTAAGGTCCCTTCTGATCTAAATAAATTCCAATTTTTATTGAGAACATCCCTTATTGCCTTACTATCCAATAAAAAAGTCATAATACAAGATCTGTTGCTATATGGCTTTTCACAGAGTATAGCACCCTGCCAATTATTATCCAATCCATCATTACTCAAAATAGGGGTATAAACACCATTCCTTGTCTTGATAATAACTTCATTCTTTATTTCATAGATGAACTCCTTAAGGCAACCTCTCTTATAGAACATATCTGCTATAGTTTCATATTCCTTGTGAAATATCATTGAATCTGAGGTCATCCTAGCCACATGTACCAATTGTCCCTTTACAACTGACTTTTTCTGAAACTTAGGATGTTAACTATTGTAATGCAAGTATACATTTGAGAATGTTGGTTTCCTATGAATGCAAGAACTAAATAACCTATTGGTGCTATTTTTGGACTATTCTACATCTAAATAAACTATTTTTTTCTCTGTCATTATTAGATGTGAATTTTAAAAATATATTGTACTGTTAATGTACGCTACAAATTCTGACAATTTATCTCGTCTGTCAATCCATAATATAAAAATATCATCCAGAAAACGTGTATAGATTCCATTACTTGGAAAATCTGCTATTGAAAATTAAATTAATTTCCCAATGTGCCATAATTATATTAGGGAAAATTGTGGTGCATGTAGCACACATCACTATGCCTGTTATTTCTCTGTAAAACTGTTCTTCAAAAAAACAAATAATCGTTTTCCAGGACCATTTCCATCAAAACAACTAGTCCATTAATTTTATCAGTGGACACGCTGCTCAATTTAAACAATATTTCTTCGAACCATTCTAACCACACCCTATGGGGTATAACAGAATAAAGATTTTGTACATCTATAGTCACAAAAATTGTGTCATGTAAATAAGCTACATCATTGACCTGACTTAAGAAATTGCCATGAGTCTTAACACAAGTAGGTTAATTTGTCCACCTAATTTTTGAGAAAACTGTCCAAATATTTAGCTATAGAGTAAGTTTTGTACCTAGTTGCATCAACAATAGGCCTGAATAGTGGATTATCCACATTGTTGTGGATCCTGGGGATACCAAACACCCTGCAGTTACAGGTTTCCCATTGACCATATACTCATATTCATTTTTTTGATATATGGTTCTGTAATAGCATGTCTTTCAAGATCCTGTCTGTCCTAACATATGCAATATGAATTTTGTTTTTTGAAACTTCCATATAAGCGTCATCTAGTAAAACAGCATTCATGTGGTTGTTATAATCCTCCTGATATTTGATTACTAGTCTGTCCCCCTTATCAGGCTTCATAACTCTTACACTTCCATTATCACTGATATCTATTAACGACTTGATTTCATTACTTGACATATTATGAAATTTATCAGCACATGGCTTACTTAAATGCCTGATAATCCAAATCACAAACTTTTTCAGACATTGAAATATTGTGGTTTAACAGGGGGTTGAAACAAATGGGTCTACATAAACAGCCCAAATACAAACCCACTTTTGTGTTGCCATTTGTAAACAATATAGCCAAATTAAATCTCCTAGTATACAATTTCACATCAAATAGAGTATCAACTATGTTGGCCCTTCTAGCCAGTACATAGTCAAACTTTGTGACAAAATGTTAATGTGTGCAGTGATAATATTTTTAGAAAAAAAATTATAAATATTAAATACTTTTAAATCATTCTATATAATTGCAACATTAGAAATTTGGTCAAAGTTAGTTACCAGCATAGGATCCATTAATTCTTGTAATTCTGGTTCTTGTAATATTTGTTCTTCAGTTTGTCCTCCTGTTTGCGATATACTTCATCATTCTGTTTCATTAAATTCTTCTGCTGATTCCTGCTCCTTAACCTCTCCAATCTCCTCAACCCCAATTTGTCTAAAGGGGGCAGGTGGAAGTGTGGTTTTCCATGTAAATTTGATGATGTTGAACCATCCTCGTTGACAGTTGATCGATTCTAATTGTCTGTTCTGCAGTTGTCCTGGAAACCTGGAGGGTTGGGATACACTGTGTCATTTCTGTAGCTACTTGTATATCTCTTGAGTTTGGCTGTTTTCCGAATAACTTCACAGGTTCTATTCTGCCAACATTATTAAAAATATTGTTGTAATTGGTGAGATAATCAGGAAACAGCAGATCTTCCCTGACACATCTGTCCAACCCATCAGTATCACTGTACAACTGCTCTATCAGTGAATTGATCTGTCTCACCATTAATTTCATAATGTCACTTCCTGCTGTGTCAAAAATATTTAAAAGTTCCTGATGGAACGCCAAGTCCTTTACGATATCATTAGGGAATCTCTACAATTGGAGTCTCTTGGGCACTTGATTGGTGTCATTACATTTTAGAAGATAGCTATTTTCGAGCTGATGTTTTTTAAATTTAAATAGTTTCTTCTCGAATGTGGCCAACTGCTCCCAAATGGACCCCACTACATTTACGTTGTTTGTTGGGAGGTGAATGTTCTCCTGTTGCATTTTAGTGTTAGATTTTTCTTTAGCTAGCCTGCTACCATCTTTTGTGGACTAATTGTCAAGATTACCAGGGTCTGTGTTTTAGCTCCTATGTTTTATTCTTTACAAGATTTAGTTACTTCACTTAAGGTAGCATTCTAGTCAGAACATTGTTAACCATAAACTTAGTGGTTATTAAGACCTTAATGTTCAGACAGTTTTAACAGTATAACAAAACCTGTCCAGTTTTGCTGTTCTTCAAAACCTTAGGCTGATGTAACAACATAATTTCTCTCTCTCTCTCTTTCTTTCTGTCTCCTTTCTTTCTTTTTTTTTCTTTCTCTCTCAATTAGCTAAACCACAACCTGTGTAGTGTGTTAACTGCATACAACATCCATACATTCTAACCATTTAAATTATTCTTTTGGTAGTCCCTGTATTTGCTATCATCATGAACTGGACGTTATTGCTCATTCATATTTTCAGTTAATCAAAACATCGGTCTCACAAAGATTGCTTTTTTAGACAGAGTATCACCTTATAAATAATAACTTCTTATCTCAGGATTTAACTAATTAGTTCCTTATTGAAATGTCAGTACTTGAAATTTTGAGTGACGATGAGCCAGAAAAAAGACCGAAAAGCAAATTTTAAAATTCGCTCTTGTCCTTAAAAATGCATTTGTGCAGAAGTGATAATCCTCCTACACACCCCGATGCAGGAGTCAAACCCCCCACACTACATAAACTTATATATACCAACTCTGAGATCACCATACCTCAGATAAAAGGGAATATTCAGAGAAATGGCAACTCAGACTTAGTATATGTAAGTCTAATCTTTTTGCCATTCAGTCTGTCATATTTTGGGACTCACTCTACCAAGTCCCGACTTTTCAAATGATTACCAACTAATCTCCTTACACATCTTTATTTTAAGATTTATTGTCTAATTAAATCTCAAAACAGTCTCCCTGAGCGTTATCTTTTCTGCCATTTAAACACTAACTCTAACTAAACATGCCAAACTCTGATTTTTTATAGCATGGCATGACCCTGTCCTCTACAGTTTCTATCACACACATGCACACACACACATGTAGACATACATACACACAGGGTCTTTCTCTGAGGTGTAGTCTGAGCTGCAATTTTTTCCACACTAACATTTCTCAAGTTTTCATTATTTATCCAATTGGAAATAAATGATGTACTTCCCTTTCTAGGCACAAGTGGATGATGGGCTAAGGCCAGCCTGAAAGCTTGAATAAATGCAACATCTATGCTGGTCCAACAAAAGGTATTGAATTACATTTGTGTTCCAATGTCTTTGTGTTTTATGTTAGTGGACAAACACAGCAGTTCTTTATGTTTGTCTTCCATCATACTGGTGGAGTAATAGTTCAAAAAATGTATGCAGAAAGAAGAAAAGTACATTTAAACTTTACAAAAAATTTCCTACTCATAGGAACAAAGAAAAATTAAACAAAATATCTAAACATTTACAACTGAAATTAAAAGACAGAAACATTACATATGAAACAAAACTAGCTAACTATAGTGTAGCTAGGGCAGGACGAAGGGGGCAACTGCCTCTGGCATAAAGTGTTAGGGGTAGCAGATGGGAATCTGATCCATCATCCCAATTGCTGTTTAGTGCAATACCTGCCATAGCACATCATGCAGGGTATAATCTATAAGTAAGTAACCAGTTTGCTAAAGTTTAAAACAAAAAAAATATATATATATATATTTTTTTTACTAAAATGAGAGGAAAGATGGTAGGGAGCAGAAATAGGATCTGATTGGTGGGATTTTTTTTTTTGTACTTTTTGCTGTTCACTACTTGAAAAGATAAGGGGTAAGTTGAGCATTTGGACTGGGTGGCTGTCATCCTGCAGTTTGATTCCCTTTTTTTTTTTTTTTTTTTTTTTTGCTTTTTGCTTGAAGAGCAGAGAAGTAAGAGCATGGGATGCTTCATAAGTACTAGTGTTGTGAAGTTATGCACTAATATTTTTAGACCTAAACACAATGTTTTCAGTAAAAAAATGTCTGATAATAACAGTTCACCAATTAAAACTGCCATAAAAATAAAAAACTCAAAATAGTTCTATGAAGCCAACTCAGATTCCTGTGATATCATTCTTGAAATAAGTGACAAAACTTGTTCTAATATTATCCATAATGTAGAACAACTTATTAGACATGAGCTGTCTGTCCCTAATACATGGAAATGTCAAATATAATGCAGATACATAAGAAAGATGGTATGCAAAATATTAGGAACTATAGATTGATTAGTCTTACATCATTATTATAGAAAAGTTTTGGTAGTTGTATCACTGATTTGTTAGGGAACAATGAAATAAACAAAGCAAGTATCAATATAAATCAGCATTAATTTGTCAAAGCGAAGCCAAGTGTAACAAATATGGCTGAATTTTATGATCTTATAATTATGGTATTGGACCTGGGGTTATCAGCTCGCATTATATTTTTTGATCTTGCCAAGGCCTTTGACTCCTCATATCACTATACTTTAGTTACTAGTAAACCCAACACTTATATTATTTGACAGATTCGTATCTGACTAGTAGATAGAAGACAAAAAGTAGTTCCTGCAACTACCTGTTTTGGCTGGGGGTGTACAGAGATCAGTCTTGGGAGGTACTTAGTATTTGAAGCCATCCCAAGCCATAACTGTTGGACAATCAGATAGGCAGATGACTGCAAAGTAAGTTTCACAGTGGTTTATGAGGAAGACATGGTCACTGTGAACAGCCATTTACAGGAAATTGCACACTGGGCTGTTAACACAGGACACAAGTTTAAAACAGGTAAATGTAAATTAATAATTTTTAAAGACTTGTTTTTATAGCTCTATCACACTTGAAGGTGTTATTTTGAAGGAATTCATAGATTAGAAAACCCAGGAATTGCAATTACTTCAGATGTCTTTATGCTGTATGGAATTAAGTCTAATGATTAAAAATGATTTACTAATGGATGAAGAGAATTTGATAAAACTGTGCAAAACATTATATGTCCAGTTTTAGAATATTATAATATGTTTTATATTTATTTATCTGATTAGTTGAATCAGTGCAATGGAAATTTGCAAAATAATCTAATTGGTAAGGGAGCCAAGTTCTGTGGAAACATTGCATGCATTTGAAACTAGTTATACTGAAGTATAGCTACTAAAGGGGCAAATTTAATTGTCGCTTACAAAGCATTTAATGATGAAGTAATAGGAGCATCTCTTAATTTATAAATCTATTGCAGCAGTTTAACACCTAAACCTAGGAGAATCATTTTTTGTACATGCTGTAATAAAACTTAATTAATGAGATCTTATTTGACCCAGCTCATTTCACACTTGTGGAATTAAATGCCTTGCCAAATGTATATTTTTGAGAATTTTTAAATAGTTTAAAAAATTGGCAGTAGAGTAGACAATAGAGCATTTGATATTTGTGCAAGGAGATGTGTTCATTAATGGCCTGAACACTGGATTAATAAACATATGAAACATTGGGCCGGATTCACGAAGGCTTGCACGGAGTCTAAGAGTAGTGTAAGACTCCATGCAGCCTTCGCGATCCAGGAACAGCCCAAAGTCCGTGTAAGAGACAAGCTAAAACGGCTCTTACACGGAGTGGGCGTGGATAAGCCAATCACCTCACTTGCAGCCGAATAGCATGCAAATGAGGATGATTAGCGATCCAGGAAGCCCAGAACAGCCCGTGCAAGAGCCGTTTTAGCTGCAGAAATGTACTCAGTTGACAACTGAGTATGTTTCTGCAAAAACTGCAATGGAGCCATGTCAGCTCCAAATAAAGGGTGCATATGTGTCAGGCAGCATGCCAATGGCCAAATATGTGGCCATTGGCAAGGTAACCTGATGCAAATATCTTAAAAATATAATTTTTTTTCGGCAAACGGGCTGCGCTGTATAAAACATAAAAACAAAGGTTTTAAACCCAAAAATGTGCGTTTTATGCAATACATGGAATGTTAATGCAGGGACCAGCAGACCAAAACCAACATGGCCACCGTGTAGTGGTTGCTAAGGGGGGGAAGCTGAGTCTAAGAGATGTAACTAAGCATTAGTAGGCAGTCTGATGCAAATGAGTGTTAGGATACTGAATTCCACTGTCATATAGCAAATGAGCACAGTCTGAGTAGTGTAAGAGTTACAGAAGGGGAGGAACAGAGTAGGAGATAGGTGACATCACAGGGGGGAATGGTAGAAAGAAATGCAGTTCATTGGAGGTCAGAGTTACATGACAGATGTCAGACAGATATCATGGAAAGAGGTGTGCCACTAAATAAGCATGAGAAAGTCAAGAAATGGAAGGTGTACACTGTTGCCTACACCAAAGTTTCTTGCTGGGCGCATGCGCGTGTGCGCCATGAAGTGCAGTAAGGCAGTGTGTGCGTGTAAGGCAGACTGAGCGTGTGGGGCGTGTTGGGAGATGTTTAACACTGTTTGCGCTGGTGTGCACGTTTTAACCCGAATAAGGAGATTCTGAACCGTGTAAGCATGTGTGGCGTGTAAAGCCACTGTGAGCATGTTTCTGCTGGTCTGCACGGCTCCTCCCTGAGGAAACAGAGGAAAAAGGAAGCAGCAGATTTAGTAGGAAGCTAGCAGGGAATACTGCTGGAGCTAGCAGGTGAAAACAATTAGAAGCAAGCAATTACACAGGCAGAATAGTAGCCCAGCCCAGCACTTAAAACTCTGCAAACAGCAGTGCAGGATGTTTCTCTCAAGAGACACTGCAAGACAGGAGTTAAGTTATTAGAAGTGAAAACTGAAAAAGCTGAACTCAGAGCAGAAATGTTAGGGGCTGCCATAGCTGTCATAATGAGACATAGGCGACTTGCTGAGGGTGGTGACAATGCAGATGGTGCCAGACAACCCACAGTGAGAAGACGGAGAAGAGTGTAAAGGCCCAGGGCCACCTACCACGGGTTACATGAGCTGGAGATAGTAGAGCGCTATAGAGTGGACAGAAACCTCCTGCAGCAAATAGTGGAGCTGTGCAGGCCACGCCTCACACACAGAACCAACAGAGGGGAACCCATCCCAGTGGAAACCAAGGTATGTGTTGGCCTAAGAATACTAGCAACAGGTACCTTCCAGAGACCAACTGGTGATATGATGGGGATATCACAGGCATCAGCCTCCAGGGTACTGCACCAGTTCCTGGATGCCATGTCAGCACATGTCGGTGATCATGTATATTTCCCCAATGCCTGTGAGGTATTGGCCAGCAATATGCGTCTCTTCCAGCAAATAGCGGAATACCTTGAGGTAGTGGGTGCAATAGACTGCACTTTATACGCATCAAAGCACCAGCCGGTGAGCGGGGTAGGGCATACATCAACCGCAAGGGCTTCCCCTCCATCAACTGCCAGGTCATGTGTGATGCCCAGGGCATAATAATGAATGTGTGTGCTGGCTGTCCTGGGAGCTACCATGATTCCCACATCTGGCATTTGACGCAGCTATACCAGACATTTGCCAATGGGGACATCCCGCACGGACACCTAGTGGGGGATGCAGGTTATGCACTGGAGCTTTGGCTGATGACACCCATCTGAAACGCACACACACCTGAACAGGAACGCCATAATGGGGCACACGCACAAACACGTAATGTAATAGAGCGTGTGTTTGGGTTGCTCAAGTCATGGTTCCGGTGTCTGGACACATCTAGTGGAGCCTTGCAGTACACACCAACTACATGTACCCAAATTGTCATGGTATGTGCTATGCTACATAATATGATCTTGTGAAAACAGCTGCAGCAGGACCAGCATAGGGCTGGGCCAAACAGCCCCGCACCATTGCCAAGGCCATCACAGGCAGAGCGTGACTCAGAGGAGGAACAACCTGAGCCTGCCCCAGTAGGCAGAAGGAGGCATGCCCAGTATGCCCTGGCCGTGGCAAAGAGGCAACACATAGCACATACACTGGCTCAGTAGGAACCCTGGGAATGATACCCCCTCTGACTCACTCAAATAATAACATGGATGCCTACAATGACATGACCTGCTCACAAACATGTACAGGGAAGTGTAATATGCGCATCCGACAGAGGCAGCCCTGCAGCACCACCTGAGGCATGAATGCTATGTGTTAAGTAATGTAACACCATGCACTATATGCACACCTGAGGACCCTGACTAACATCCTACCCTCACCAAGCATCATGCCACAATATAACAATGAGATGATCAAGTGCAATAATTGACTGAAGTATCGCAGTTAGTCAAAGGTGATCCAATGTGTGCCAGTCTGGGATGACATGCTGAGCATGACATGATGCTCCACCTGCTAGGACTGGCGTGCACCTATGAGTGCAGGCTGTATGGATACTGGCAAAGGCTGTTGTTACCCACAGTGTGCCCTGAATAGGTAAGGCTCAAAACACAAACCTATCTCCATAGGTATCAGAAGGGATAAGAATAAGATAAGGGATAAGTCGAAACAGCAAGATGCATGCAGTCTAAACTCACCCAGTATGGAGAATGTTGATATCTGTGCTGTAACAGAAAACTGAGTCAAGGCTCACAACAGCACCCTAACACTACCAGGTTACACCTCATACTGTGCTGTACAGCCTCAAAACATGGAACAAACTACAAAGGAGGGTGACTAGCAAGAATTGTCAAGGATAACCACACCCCATGTTGGTACCACAAAAAAGCAGCATGGACTAGCCATGGTCAAGTAACAGTGGCTAAAACTGCCCCCCCCCCCCAGTTTATAGCCTGCTACATACTACTGTCCCAACACCAGGAACTGCACCTGGCCTATGCTGGAATACATGAATATATCAAGTCCTCCAAACCACATTATAATGGGTGACTGAAAATACCCAGACATAGACTGGGAGCATTATACTAGCTCCAACAGTGTAGGACAAAAGTTCATAGAATCCATAAACCAAAAAGCCCAGGAACAACGTACCACTCCCACAAGAGGGGTAAGCATACTGGATGTGATAATCAGCAACATGGGTACTGGATGGCAAGATGAGAAGTGTATTGCTCACTGGTAAAACCAGACAGTAATCACAGTGGATATGCAAATCCTGACCACAGTCCCTGGCCAGAAAACCACAGTGGAAAACATGTGTAAAGCAATATTTGCACTCCTCCAAACTGATGTGGAATCCATTAAAGGTCCTGTGCAGGTGCAAAATATGAGCCACACCTCAGAACCTGTAATACAGCCATTCCATGAACACTGCCAGGAATGCTTGGATTATGCAATCCTAAATTAAAACAAGACACAATGCCATACACGCAGGCATCTGGCATGGTGGACACCAGCCATAACCAAACCATGCAAGAGAATGAGGAAGCTACTACATGATAGAGCAAACATAAACAATGAAGTAATCACTGATCAGTAGTATGGCAATAAAATCTGTCCACACATACAATCCACTAAGGCCAGCCACAACAAGTTGAATCTGTGAATCGTGAGGCAATGTTACACCTGCCCCAAGTACACAGTTAACCCCCAACTCCACCCAAGAAATACAAATATATGTGAGAGATGCAACCATCTACCAAACTGGAGGCTGAGCTCCCTCATCTCAGTACTCCCAAAACTAGTCAGGAGGAGAAGGTAACCACACACACCACAAACACAGTCCCACATAGACCTATCACAACTGCAAACCAAACACATAAACACAGAAAAACATTCCCGGAGGCACAAATTACAAACACAGCACACCAACAGAGGCCTCTAAAGCAGACACCCAATCAAACAACCTCCAAACATAGCACATGCAACACATAGTACACAAAGCTGGTGTGCCAAACAGTCACAGGCCAGAAGGAGAAACAACATGCCTGATACAGTTGTAATAGGTGACTCCATAGTCAGACACACTGCTGTCCCGCACACCAGACTGAACAAGGGAAAGGGTACAGTAAGCTGCCTGTAGGCTGCCACAATACGCCACATAACAGAAGTATGCAGGTCACTCCAAAGCAAGTAGAAATATGATGCAGTCATAGTCCATGCTGGTGTGAATGACCTGAGATGTACCTCCCTAGACTACATGAAAAGAGACATAGATGAGCTCTCTGATTATGTAGTCCAGGCCGGTATGACACTCACCGTTTGCAGCATCCTACCCTTACCAAGAATAATGCCACAGTACAAACACGGAATGATCAGTCATAGCAAGTGGCACACTTACTGGTGTCATTCCAAGGGGATCAATGTCTGTCTGCTTGGGATGTCATGCTTGACAAGCCACGCAGCTGTTCTTGGGATGGCTTGCACCTGTTACCCTGGGTCTGGATATTGGATAAGGCCTTTGCCACCTCCATAGAGCCTTTTGTAGGCAAGGCTGAAAAGACTGACCCACAACCCTAGAAAACATAAGTGGAAAGAAACATAAGGGTAATGCTGACCAATGCCAGATGTGTAAACCCCAATATGCATGCTCCCAAGGCCATCCCCAGTATGGAGAACATCGATGTCTGTGCAGTGACAGAAACCTGCTGCAAGCCTCCTGACAGCACACCAGCACTACCAGGTTATACCACATATCATGTGTCATGGCCTCAAAACCTGGAACAAAACATAAAAGGAGGGTGAGTATCCATATTCAGCACAGACACCCATACGTCCAGGTAACTGACAATGCACAAGGCATTGGAGTCCACTCATGTGCAACTAACTGTAGGCAAGACCTCTGTACAGTCTGTAGCATGCTACAGACCACACTCTCACATACAGGAACCCCACCCAGCCATCCTGAAGACACTGGACAGTATGAATGTCCCACCAAATACCAAACAAGGTACCACAAATTACCACATAGGTGGTAAACCATTATGTATGGAAGGAGTAACCAGGGACCTAGGGACACAAGTGGACAGTAACCTGTTATGTGACACCCACATTGCCAATGTGGCCAGGAAGACTGTCGACATTTGACACCGTATCAGGAAAGGATTCACATCTACGTCAACAGAGGTCATTGTGCCCCTATACTGTTCTCTTATCACACCCATAATCTAGTACAATGCCTCATATGGGATGTACCTTACCTGACACCTGCAGCAGTTAGAAAGACCTCAAAGGTACCTCACCAAGAGGATAAAGGGTCTCAAATATATGTCATATGCTGCCTGGCTGTAGACACCCCAGCTGAATGCAGTCACATACTGCCTACACAGAGGCATTGCATGCCTGTTGTAGAAGGCCATGCCCAACACAGGAGTAATGGACATGCTCCACCCCAGAAAACTCAAAGCCATCGGTGCTGTGAGAGTGAGAGATGTCAACCTCAACAAATAATGAAATAGGATGTGCTGGTGGGACAGATGCATAATCCAGAGGCTCCCCACACCCTGGACCAGAATCCCACTCCATGTTAGGCAGAGCCCCTCACTGACACTCTTCAACAGGAATCTTGCCAAGTGGATGGATGATTGTAGAGTTACACTGGGGTCTTCACTGTGTCATGTCCAGACAGAGGCACAGCAAAGCAAATCATAAATGGCCATAATATTCACATAGCAAGGGGTGGCAAAAGCCACACACACTCTGGCTAGGCTAATAAATGCCCTAGGGTGGATAGCCTAGTATGAACCTATGAACCTATGAAGATACAAATTGTACAGGACACTAAGGATAATCCCAAGGCTTTCACAACTGATGGTAGGAACCATGTTGGGAATTCACAGATATGCTCTGAATCACACAAATATCACAAACACACACACATATTGCCAACATACATCCTGACAGGTGCAGTGCAAACCCCGAATGCAGAATATCTATCCCAGCAGACTGCTGGCCCCCTGACATTGCAGATTCTGAGGTAACAGCCAGCATCTACAAAGCAAAACACACAGCAGCAATGGTATGAGATAGTGTCCTGGGCTTAGTGCAACATGGACTCCAAGATGAATGGAATGCCAAATCACACTACTGCTCAATGTCAGCCTTACCACAGAATATGTACCCAAAGAGCAGTGTACAACAACAGTGGTCCTTCTCAACAAAGGTGTTGCCTGAATGGATACTGAAAACTACTACCCCAGAATCCTGAGAAGCTCGGTCTGCACAGCTATGGAAAGGATCAGCATGTACCACAGACATAAAGATATTGGGGACCTACTGACACGGACCCTACCCAGTGTGGCTTTTAGTGCAGATCCTGCCCATAAACATGTTTGACTCAATTGAAACAGTCATTAAGGTCATTGATGAGGGCAATGTGGTCCACACAGTGTAGCTGGACCTTGCAAAGGCTTCTATACAATACCCTACGTGTTCATTATAGATAAGCTCACCAGCTTAAATATAAACCCCTATGTCAGTAGAGGGGTTGCAAACCAGACCAAGGACAGAACAGACATGGTCAGACATGCTGCAGTCATGTCAGACTACAAACCAGATATAACTGGCATCCCACAAGGCTTGGTCCTGGGATCTCCCTCGTCTGGTATATATGTCCCATAGGTACAGGCAAACATGGAAGGACTGTGTCTGAACATGTTTGCAGAGGACTACAAACTGCTCACCACACATGATCCACCAGCTGACACAAGCATCCCACAAAAGGGCCACATAGAAACAGACAACTGGTGCCATAGCCATGTCAGCAAGCTAATTGCAGAAAAGTGTATAGTCAACCCCCGTGGATATACAGTAAGTGCCAACCAATTACCACATAGGTGTTAACCCATTATGTAGTTAACATGTAATGAGAGACCTGGGGACACAAGGTGATAGATATCCTGCATTGGACAAATTTGTGCTGTAGTGTTTACAGAAACATACCATATACCCACCTAATCATGAAGGTTGTCAGATCTAGATAAGGGGAGGTCATTGTAGCTCTGCAGTCATCCTTCATCAGCGGTACAATTGACTACAATAGCCCCTGTGGGATATACCTCAGCAGACACCTCCATCAACCGTAAAGTCCCCAACAGTACCTCACCAGGAGTATCAAAGAGCTTGCACAGATGCCATGTGTTGCCTGTGTTGCTGGTATCAATAAACATGCTGCACCTTGTACAATCTGAATGGCAGTGAGCTATGCACATGAGAGACCTGAACCCCAGCACTGACTTACATAGGACAAGCTGTACTGCATGATGCATAACACAGAAGCCACCCCCACCCATGAGTGAACTCCCAGTACAGGCTACCCATAGAGTCACTTATCAATCTTCCTCAATAGGAATCTTGATGAGTGGATGGGAGATGGTAGCTTTATCCTGGGTATCACTGTCATGTCACAGGTAGACAGAGGCACAGAGTACTAACCATGACACATGTCATGGCAAACTCCACTTACAATGTGTGTTGAAGGACAAACACACTCTCCAACTAACATTAGACATGGACTAGGGCACATCGCTAGTGTTTGCAAATGTACACCTATGTTGTGGAATACACTACCAATGTTGGACAAGCCTGGTTTAAGTAGTTCATATCTGAACAGAATGCAACATGGTCAGATGTACACAACTGGCCCCTAACCAGGCTGTTGTGCTCACTATCGAAATGTAAAGCAGTGATAGCACTAAAGCCCAGGATACTGTCCACCACAGTCAAAGTACTACCAGTACACTATACAGTACTACAGTGTTAGGTCAGTGTGAAAGGATGTTGACAACTGTATGCAAAGTATCCCATGCAAACACTGCAGGCACAGTATAATCCTGTTGTGTTCACACACAAAGCAGTTGTACAGTAACTACACAACATGACACACAACACACAACCATAAACGGGTGATATTTGTTGAAGTTCACACTCATCCACAAATGTGGTGGGCTGCAGAGTCCAACATATGGAATGCTCACACTGGGCATGCTCACACACTTTGATAAATGAGACATATGTCAGACAACATGCCATGGGAAGGCTGAACTGGGCATGCTGGACACACATATCTGGTATTTTTCATGTTATTCCAGGAACCAACCACATTACAGCAGTCTGCCCAGTGCACACAGTTAAATGACTACAGAGACATACGTGATATAGTGGATCCCTCCCTTATGCAAACATTTTCCACAGATGCACAAGTTGTTCATACAAACAGGGAATGCTATGGCAATAAAGATGTGCAAACAGTCTATCAGCAACAGATAATGTGCATTTGACAATTAAACATATGGGTGTAGAGGTCAACACTAGGCTGTTTGCCCTAGGGAATGACAGCTTAGCCAGAGTGTGCTTGGCGTCTGCCTCCCCACAGGATGCACATTCCCCTTTCTAAACACCGATGATGTCAGCACCCTATAAGTACAGTAGGAGAAAAGAAACTTCCCAGTAATGTGAATAGCGTGCTCTGCTAATGCGTCTGTCACAAGTGTCATAAAATAGTTAGGTAGGGGTTTGAATCCTACAAATACGCAGTGTGTGTCTGTAAGTGGGGTTGGTGTATGTATAAGTCTGTGGGAGAGAAATGTCCCTTTTGGCAACTAGGAAACACAATACAGGATGCACATTCCCCTTTCTAAACACCGATGATGTCAGCACTCTATAAGTATAGCAGGAGAAGGGCAACTTCCCAGTAATGCGAATAGCGCGCTCTGCTAATGCGTCTGTCACAAGTGTCATAATATAGTTAGGTAGGGGTTTGAATCCTGCAAATGCTCAAGTGTGTGTGAGTGGGGTTGGTGTGTGTGTAAGTCTGTGGGAGAGAACTGTCCCTGTTGGCAATTGGGAAAACACACTACAGGATGCACATTCCCCTTTCTAAACACCGATGATGTCAGCACTCTATAAGTACATCAGGAGAAGAGAAACCTCCCAGTAATGCAAATAGCATGCTCCGCTAATGCATCTGTCTGAAGTGTCATAACATAGTTAGGGAGGGGTTTGAATCCTGCAAGTGTGTGTGTTTGTCTGAGGGGGGTTAGTGTGTGTGCAATTGTGTGTGAGGGAAATGTCCCTTTTGGCAACTAGGAGAACAGACTACAGGCTGCACATTCCCCTTTCTAAACACCGATGATGTCAGCACCCTATAAGTACAGCAAGAGAAGGGAAACCTCCCAGTAATGCGAATAGCGCGCTCCGCTAATGCATCCATCTCAAGTGTCATAATATAGTTAGGTAGGGGTTTGAATCCTGCAAATGGCAAGTGTGTGTTTTTGGCTGAGGGGGATTAGTGTGTGTGAGGAAAATGTCCCTTTTGGCAACTAGGTGAACAGACTACAGGATGCACATTTCCCTTTCTAAACACTGATGATGTCAGCACCCTATAAGTACAGCGAGAGAAGGGAAACCTTCCAGTAATGCGAATAGTGCACTCTGCTAATGTGTCCGTCTCGAGTGTCATAACATAGTCAGACAGGGGTTTGAATCCTGCAAATGGCAAGTGTGTTTTTGGCTGAGGGGGGTTATTGTGTGTGAGGAAAATGTCCCATTTGGCAACTAGATGAACAGACTACAGGATGCACATTTCCCTTTCTAAACACTGATGATGTCAGCACCCTATAAGTACAGCACAAAAAAGGAAATCTCCCAGTAATGCAAATAGCACACTCTGCTAATGTGTCCATCTGGAGTGTCATAACATAGTCAGATAGGGGTTTGAATCCTGCAATTGGCAAGTGTTTGTGTTTGGCTGAAGGGGGTTAGTGTGTGTGAGGAAAATGTCCCTTTTGGCAACTAGTTGAACAGACTAGAGGATGCACATTTCCCCTTTCTAAACACTGATGATGTCAGCACCCTATAAGTACAGCAAGAGAAGAAAATCCTCCCCGTAATGCGAATAGTGCGCTCTGCTAATGCGTCTGTCTCAAGTGTCATAATATAGTTAGGTAGGAGTTTAAATCCTGCAAATGGCAAGTGTGTGTGTTTGGCTGAGGGGGGTTAGTGTGTGTGCAATTGTGTATGAGAAAAATGTCCCTTTTGGCAACTAGGTGAACAGACTACAGGATGCACATTTCCCTTTCTAAACACTGTTCAGCTGAAGGCCATGGCTCTGGCACAAGTTGTCTGTTTCTATGATGCCCCTTTGAAAGATGCTTGTGTCGGCTGGAGGGTCGATTATGGTGGCCAGTTCGCAGTCATCTGCATATTTGGTCAGCCACAGTCCGTCTGTGTTGGCCTGCACCTCCAATAAATATATACCAAACAAGAGAGGTCCCAGGACTGAGCCTTGTGGGGCACAACTCGTAACTGGTTTGGAGTCTGGCATGGCTCCAGCAATTCTAACCATGTGGGTTCTGTCCTTGAGCCACTGTGCAATCCATCTAGTGACATAGGGGCTTATATTTAAGCTGGTGAGCTTCTCTAGAATGCCCAAGTGGGGTATTGTTGTGAAGGCTTTTGCGAGGTCCAGGTAGGCTGTGTGAACCACCTTCCCCTCGTCAATGGCCTTGGTGACTGTTTCAAAGAAATCAACCAGGTTAAACCTGGTAGTGCTGGTGTGCTCTCAGTAGCCCTGAACCAGGCATCTGTTACTGCACAGATATCGATGTTCTCCATGCCAAGTAGAGTTTCGGGTGCATGCATCTGGAGGTTTAGACTTCTGGCGTTGGGTAGCATTACTCTTAGTTTCTTATCCCTTGTGATACCTCTGAAGGTGGGTTTGTCATTTGAGCCTTCCTTAACATAGGCACTATGGGGGTAGCAAGAGCCTTTGCCAATATCTGAAAGCCCAGGGTGACAGGTGCAGGCCGTCCCTAGCGAAGCAGGTAGTTCAACAGAAGATGAATATGTGAAGGTGTAGTGCCTGTGATTAGTTAGCAGTAGCATATATGACTGCTCACATGGACACATGCCAGGTAAGTCATATGCACTGTGTCACAGGCAATGTACATGTGAACAGGACAAACAGTGACATCCTGTCAAGTGGGACATGGACATACATATATTAAGCTATGCAGATGGCACTAGGAGTCCACAGAAGCTCTATAACTATGCATTGCAGGTGTGATCAGTATTCCAGGGTAATTGCAAGCAAACATGCATGCAAACAAAGCTACAGTAAACAGGGCTGCATGTAGTCCATTGTACAACAAACAAGCTGTACCACTTCCAGTAGGTAACACTGCAAATATGCAGGCACTATGCACATGTACATGGAAATACACGGGTTAGATGGCTAGGGTCCAGTCTCAGTGCACACAAGTGTACAGACCATGTACTGTCAGGATGTACAATAACTGGATGGAAACCCATGTGCTCATACCTGCAGTAATACACATGTCAAATAACAGACACTGAGCCTTCACTCAGTGGTTCCATACTTAGTAGGATGTATGCTACCTGGCCTGCCACCACAGTATCCCTGACATATATGGGGACTCTCCCTCCTGTGACAGTTAGTTTTGTGTGTTGGGGCTGTCTAGCATGGTATGAGATGTGAGCATGCAGTGCTAGGGTGCTCCTGTGTGTCCTGTACCAGTCGTGTAGTACTGCACACATATCAACATCCTCAAACATCTGCATTGCAGAGTCCAGTGTGTGCAACATGCCACTTGCAATTTACATGTCCATCATTGCGTATTACTACATTCATTACCTTATCCCCTGTGCTACCTATGTATGCAGCCTTCTGTTGACATCATTACCACCAGTATGCCATCATGTGCAGATGACACACTATGGTACTTACCATGGGTGTAGACAACAGTACATGACAATCACACACTTACTTCATCAGGCATGCTGTGATATACCCACAATTAATTCAGCACACAGTACTGTTAACAACATGATACTATTACTACACATCTATGTGGTCACCCTGTGCATCAGCAACATGTTAACCTGTACCTGCACAGTTGTTACAGATTGCAGGAGGTGGCACAGTTTCATCATATGCACAGGGTGTGAACTTGGTATGCCTGAGTCAGCCACCAATACCACCGATTGACATGTATGTGTATGTGTGCTGGTGAGGGACAGCAGTAGAAGGTGGGGCAATGTTGATGCAGTGTGTGCGTGTATCACGGTAGCCCTAGGTGTTGTCAATTCGCATGTGTGTATGGATGCACACAGTTCCACCTCATGGCTGCCATATACTGGTCTTTGTGGACAGCCACAGACTGTACCTGCCAGGTCATACAGATCAGTGTCTCTGGCCACGGACATGGTACCTGTGCCTTGCAGGGGTGCTACGGACTGTATCCGGTACCAACCCAGACTGGGTACTGTCATCAGAAGCAGGTGTTCGTTGACTGGACACAGATCCCTGTCGGGCCTGGCCAGAGCCACGTGCATGTGGTCTCCTGGGGCGGTCTGATGACAGCGCAGACCCAGCATTGCTGGGGCTGCTGCTGGCACTACGGGGGCGGCCAAGGCCCTGTTGTCATCCACGACAACTGCCAGCTGCTGCTGTTGCTGGCATACGGCCACGTCGACGCCTCAACCGCCCACCATCGCCCTGGCTCATGGACATGTAGTTCTGGAACCGGTCTGATATGTCCCCACAATGTCTGTCTATGACATCGGTGAAATCACGGATGGCAGCCGCAATGTCACGCATACTGTCAGTCATGGCTGTGTGACATGCTGTCAGCTCCCTTAGACCCTGTCTGGTGTACCGTTCCATATGTGACTGTGCCTGCATGACAGCCTGAAACATAGCTGTAGTTGTAAGACCTCTGTGGGGACGTCTGACAGGGGCAGTACGCCCACGGATGCTCCCATGAGAACACCTGGACATCTGTCTATGTGGTACCATCTCTGGGCCATACCCATGGCTGCTGTGTGGGGAGGCATGTGCAACAGATACCACATTATCCTGGTCAATGCCCACTGTATGCTGTCCATCACCTAGGGACATTGGTGACAAAGGGTGTATTGGCAGGATAACTGTGCGCATTGATGGGGTCGACAGCTGTGTACTGTCAATCAGCTGACCAATGGCGGACCCTGGCATACCTTCCTGTGCCATTACACAGATGTTATCATTATCAGTACCCACGGCACCTGATTCAGGTTCCTTGCTACATGACACCAGAGCAGCACCAGAACCTGTGGGAGGGAAACAGGAAACACAGTTTACAATGTCTACACATTACCAGTGATGCACACATGCACACATGCACACGTGCACAGGTGCACACATGCACAGGTGCACACATGCACAGATGCACACATGTGCTCATGCACAGGTGCACACATGCACAGGTGCACACATGCACAGGTGCACACATGTACACATGCACACATGCACACATGCACAGGTGCACACATGCACACATGCACAGGTGAACACATGCACACATGCACTCATGCACAGGTGCACACATGTACACATGCACACATGCACACATGCACACGTGCACACATGCACACATGCACACATGCACACATGCACAGGTGCACACATGCACACATGCAAACATGCACACAGTTTCACACAATTGTACAGTACGCAGTATGCGTGATATCAACACACAGACACAGACATACCTACATGCATACAAAGAGCACTACTAAGTGAGCCAAATAGTACTATTACTATCAAGACTAATACAGGAATTGTTAATACACACTCACCAGCATGGATAGGCTGCATTGCTGTTATACCAGAGGGACCTGCAGACGTGAAGAAACTAATGTCAGTGGGCACAACTGTGCCATTGTTACTGAGTATGATACAGGTCAGTAGTACAACAGTCGCCTTTCACAGGTCATCTGCTAATATTGAGGATATCACACTTGCACATTAAATACTATGGTGACAGCTACAAACCAAGGACACACCTCACACATGCATTAACTACCAGTGTACACAACAGTCAACTATACATATGGCATATTACCTGCACGTTCACTGTCTTGCTGCTGCGTGGCTCCAGCCTCCATCATAATGCATGTCTGCTGCTGTTGTTGTTGCTGGCAGACTGGAGCCACTACACTCATGAGTAGTCCCTCCAGTCTGGTGAGTGGGGGATGTGTAGCCACCCCACCACCTGTGGCGACCTGTTGCCTGTGGATATCCGATGCAGACTGACGGACATGTCTGATTAAATAACTGCAGTGATGCCGTACCTGCTCATATGTCCTATTATGCGTGCCTATGTCATTTACCCGACGGACAAGGTCTTGCCACAGTGCAGCCCTCTCCTGCTGATTCTGGCTGGTGCGGGAAAAGAGTATTGCATAATCCCGCACCAGGCTCTGGTGTATCTCCTCATCCTCAGCTGTGGAGTAAGTGAGATTCCGCGGGTGGGCCATGTACCTGAGAAAGAAAATAATCTGATATCAGCAATATATGTCAGCAGAATTTGGCACACATACTACACATGCTACTCGACTGTTATGATACAACATATCTCACATATGTAGCATCTGTCTGTCTGTTGGTGGATACACATGTAAATGGCCAGGTATCAGTGCTCAACCAGCAACTGTGCAACAGTACCTGGCACACTCCATACTACATACTACCAAACCCCAGCAGTCAGAACACTGATTCAGGTCAAGAGCACCTCCTCACTCTGGGGGTTTGTATCTAGGTATTGTATGGCCTACATCATCAACTACTGTGAGCTGACCACACACTGATTGCCCTGGATATACATATCCCACCTCCACCACCAGCACAAACAACTATAGTGAATAACATTACAGATGCAAACTTTATACTTTGTAACAGTGACATGGTATCCTTTCAGCCCACTGGGCCAGTGGCAGATACAACCCACAATGCTGACCCCTACACAGTTGCTTTCTACAGACATCTCCGAGAATGCATGGATCATGCAGTCCCATATATGACCAAGACACTCTCCACAAAGGGGCAGCATCCTGTCTGGTGGACCCCAGCCATAGACAGATTGTATTACAGAAGATGGAAGCTACTGCAAGACAGAGCATAATTCCATAAAGGGAGGGCAGATAACCAGAAGGCCTTCTTCAGTTATGTTAGCAACCTGGTCAGAATCCATCCTCTATGCCCATAGTTAGTACACAACAACAAATATTTCACTGACACCACAGATATTGACAACATTGTGGCAGACAGGTTCAGTGCAGGTGTCACCCTGCCCTCTCCCCCAAAATAAGACATAGTTATCCCAGCTGACTGTAACCTCCCTGTCATCACAGATGTCCAGGTGAGAGCCACCCTCAGGACAGCAGAATACACAACACGAATGGGACCTGATGGTATCCCCAGTTGCATGCTAAATACACTCTGACAGGAGCTAAACACACATATAGAAGTGCTATGTAGCACTAGCCTGACTACAGGATATGTACCTATACACTGGCGCAAAGCAGCAGTGGTTCCACTCCAAGAAGGAGGCACCTCAACATACCAATACAATACAACACAATACATTACATTACAATACAATACTATACGATATGCTATTGCCCCTGGGACTACAGCAGCATACTGTTCTGCTACCCTGACCATTGTGACACATGGTGTGATGGTACCTGCTGCTGTCACACAGTTACACAGGGTGACTCATATGGCATTTTACCTATCTGACTAACATTCAGCAGGGGTATGTGTGACATGTACTCATGGGGAGTCTTGCTTCTTAACACTGTGTGGTTTATTGCAGGATATGTCTTATCTGTGGGTAGGAACTTTTACCTCCACATGTGAACTCTATTGCAGGGGCACGGACGACACACAGCAGTCATTTAGGTTGTGGATGGTGTGAGGTGTTACTATGGTTGTTGGACATCTGTCATGGGTGTGACTTACATATGTAAATCCGGGAGTGGTAACCTCTATGTGGGTAGTATATGTGTACTCTGTGGTGTTGTCAGTCACTGTGCATTGGTAATGTGTTTGAGTGCATTGTCACAGTGTTGTACATGTCACTGTGTCCTTCTCCATATCTGTAGCTGTCATGTGAGGTCCATACCATGGCATCCATTATGTGGTGTGGAGGGGTACACCGACCTAAATGTCCATAGCTGACACACCATGTTCGCTGACACATACCATGTGCAGGTATTCCAGGGATAGTGTGCCACTGTGAATATCATTGGGGCCACTATTGTACATATTTATGACCCTGTTTGCCCCTGATACATGCAGTGGTGGGTAGCCAATCACATATCTGGTGGTTACTGGTGTAGGTGATTTGGAATGTGGTATGGTACTCCGGTTTTGACACTGGTGTTCACTCATAGGTTCATAGGTTCATAGGCTGGTACTAGGCTATCAGCCCTAGGGCCTATACAAGCCTAGCCATAACAATTCCCTGGCTATTTCTTCCCACATTATTTACTTTCCTGGACCCCTGTCTAGCAGGGCGACTGACATGATCCCTGGGGTGAATTTCCTTTCTCCCATCCAATCGTCAAGGTTCCTCTTGAAGTGGTCCAAAGAGGCACTCTGCTTGACATGTATGGGCAATCTATTCCAGAGTCTGGGGAGTCTCTGGGTCAGGAACCTATCCTTCCAGCATGTTTTGTTTATTGGGATGACAAGGTTTAGATCCCTGGAGCGTGTAGCTCTGAGGGATTGGGATTTCTTTTAATTTTAACCCTGTCCCACTCGGGTTTACTTCCCTTTTTTCAAATTTATAATATATAAAATATTCCCTTTGTAATTTAATAATTTAAATTTATTAATTTATAATTTCTTTTCCATATAAATATATATATTATTAAATATATTCTATAAAGTGGAAAATAATAAATAATTTTAAAATATATAATATATTAATAGTCGATCATTTCTATTATATTATTACATATATTAATTGATGTGGGCCAAAAAACATAATGTTTGAAATTTCTATCACATCCCGTTTTGTATTCCAATCCTTTTTCTATGTTTTGTATTTCATATATCTATCATTTATTAATATATATTTTTAAATATTTATTAATTTTATATATTTACACTTCCCTTTTTGTTGAAAACATACATTCCCTATTTAGAAGGGATATAAATTTTTTAATATTTTTACACACAAATTTAAAATACTTTTTAAAAATACATAAAATTAAAAAATATTTGACAGGATACAACCTTTTCAAACCAAAACTTTTATTCCCCAAAAAATCTCTAAAAATACAAATGTTTTAAACCTTACTTTTGTTAAAGGCCCCCCCCTTTTCAATCCAAACATTGGGTAAGTGCACATAGGGGGGTTTACATATGAATTTAAGTTTACTTTAATTCCCGTTTTTTGCCCCATCTTTTTCCCTTGGTTTCCGCCTGCCTTATTCCCAGTTTAGCCCTTTATTTTTTTGCTTAAAAATTTTTTGCTGCTTTTTGCCAAATTTTCTCTGTCCTGCTTCCCCCCTTCCCGTTGTTTAGCCCTTTCAGGGGGTTTCTGAAAATTTGTTTGTGGCTGGGTTTAAGCAATTTTTGGTTTTCTTTTCCCCGTTCCTCTCCCTTGTTTCCCAGCCTTTCTAATTTCAAAGAAAGTTTGATGTTGGACTGGGATTTTTGCATCTTTTGTAGGATTGGGATAGCCCTTTGATTTGGGCCCGGGGGCCAAATTTTTAGCCAAGCTTTGTAAATTGGATTTCCAACCAGGGGTTTTTGTAGATTCATTTCCCCTTATTTTCCCGCCTGTATAAAAGGTATGTAATGGCATACCCTTCAATTTTAAGGGGGGGCCCATTTTCTTTTTTGTTTTGGCCCAAAAGTTCCCCTTTAAATTAAATTGGGATCCTCTATATTTAGGTGTGTTTTGTTTTCATTTTTCCTTCCCTTCCCCCTTTCTTCCATTTCCTTTTTACAACTGTGGGTTTTCCACCTTACAACTATTTTAAATTTAGTAAAGTGTGGGGCCCCAAAATTTGGTTCACTTTTTGCCCCAAGGTTCAATAGTTCCCCTTTTAAAAAATTCTTGGGATGCCCGCAGGGGTTTGACTGTGGGGGTTGCTGGGTTTTATTTCTAATTTTTCCTGCCCTTCAATTGGGAATCTTTGGCTATATTCCTTTCAGGGGGTTACACCCTTTTCCATGTTTTTTCTTTCCATGGGTTTTGGGGCCCCCTTGACATTTTTATTTAGGGTTTTTTTAAAAAAAGGTGGTGGCAGGCCCCAGGAAAAATTTTCAGGTTTCCCCTTTTGCCTCATAATTTTGGGAATATTTATGGGGCACCCTTTTTAAAAAATTTTGGGTAAGTCAGTTGGGGAAAAATTGGGGTTTCAGACTTTATTCCAAACTTTCCCCCAAGTGGTGTTTCTTTCGGAAATTTTCCTTTTTTTTAAAAATTTTTAAAGTGTTCCCTTTTTGGGGGCCTTTTTTACAAATTTTTTTAATTGGGTCCGTGGTTCCCCGTAAGATTTGGGGTATGGGGGAGGTTTCCCCTTTAAAAAAAGGTGGTTTTCAAGGGGCATGTGACAATTTTTTCAGGTTTCCCACATTTTTTTGCCCATATTTTGGTCCCCAATTTTTTAAACAAATCACTTTGGGCTCAATCAAATTTTTACAAACATTCCAATTTCAGAAATTTTTTTTTACCCTTTAAAATCCCCCAAAGTTTCAGACCCTGTTTAACCCCTTTTTGGGGGTGCTGGGTTTTTTTTTCTTTTGCCCCGGTTTGGGCCTTTTTCCCCAAAAAATTACTTGGCCCCTTTTCCTTTTAAGGGTTGTGGGGGTTTGGGGGGTTACCTGCGTGGATTTGTTCAAGGGCCAAAAGGACAATTTTTCAAAAGCTTAAACGGTGTTTTTTTCAAAACTATTTTTTGGAAAAAAAACCAAAAGTTTTGAAAAGGGGAAAATTTTAAATGGGCAAGCTTTGGGGGGTATAACCCATATTCCCTTTCTTCATTTCCAAAATTCATATATATTTAAATTTTGGACAATTTTTTCCCCCCAAGAGGGGCAGGCCTTAGTTGGGAAGCCAATTTTAATTATGGTTTTCCAAGGGCCGGGTTGGGAAATGGGATTTTATTTTTTTTGTGGGTACAAAGGCCCTTTTTTTTTTTTAATAAAGTGGTAAGGCATTTTTGGAAATTGGGAACCGGGGAGGTGGTTTTCGCGAAAAAAAACGCACGGGCTTTAGCTTTGGGGGGACCCTTACGGGCGGATTTTTTATACCAGACCCTTTTAAAGAAAAAAATGGGGAACCCCCCAAAAGTTTTGGTTTTTAAAAGGGGTCCGGGGGGTTAAAACGGGGAAACAAGCCCCTTTTGGGATGTGCCCCGGAGGGGGGTAAGGCCCCAAATCCCAATTTTTTCCCCGCAACAGCCGGTGCTAAAGGGGGAATTTTGGGGGTTTCCTTTCCCCCCTTTAGAGGGGGCAGGCCCCCCCTAATTACCCCGGGGGGACAGGGGCCAAGGAATTGGGTGGGCCATGCCAGGGACTGGTGGGTGGGAGAGGTTTGGGGTGGAATTTTTGGGGCGGGGCCCCTTTTTTTTTTATCAGGTTTTGGGAGTGGTTTTTCCCTTAAAAGTTGGGAAAAGCTGGGGGGTTTGGGTTTATTTAAAAAAACAAGAACAAAAAACGGGATAAAAATGGGATAATTTTAAAAAATGTTGGGGGGTTACAAAAAGGCCACAGGTTTGGATTTTCCCGGGCCCCGAGCCCCCAATGGAAAATGGAAATATATTAAACCCAAAGGCAAAATTCCATGTTTTTTCACTCCCAGGGAAAGGGTTTTTTGGGGGGTGGGGAAAGGAAAGGGTTTTTCCCCCTTCCTCAAACTTGGGGTGGGGGGGTTTTTAAACAAGTTATTCCCTCGCAACACAGTTTTCCGGGTCTACAAGGGTGGTGGGTTCTCCTCCGGCCAAAACTTCAAAGGGTTTTTTCAGCCCCATCCTGCCCTTTTCTTTTAAAGGTGGACAAGGGGAGGGGGGAATTTGGCAATATCCATTTCAATTTTTCCCGCTGAGGTTAAAATTTTGGGTTTTGTGGAACCCAATTTCCCGTTTGGGTTTTTAAATTAAAGCATTTCATTTGGGGTTATGATATATTTAAATTTAAATTATTTAAAACTGATTGTATTCCCATTTCCAAACCCCAGTTTCAACCATTCAGGTGGATTCACATTTCATTTTTAACAGAAATTTCAATCCCCAGCAGGGGTTAATTTGATGGCAAACCACAGGGTATTTTAACAGGGAATTTTTTCAAAACCTGCAAATATATTTTACCCCAGGGGACAAACTTCCCGGGGGTTTTTATTTCAAAAAAATTTTAAAAGTTTAAATTTTTTGTTTTGGTTTAATTAAAGGTGAAAAAAAGTAATAAAAACCCTTCAAATTTTAAAAATTTTCTTGCGTTTAAATTTTTTAATACTACAGTTTTTTACCATACTTTTAACTTTTCAGTTTCCCTTTTGGGTTAAATATTTCAACTTTGGTTGATAGGCCCGGGTTCGCAAAACATCAATTAATTTTAAAAGGTTTTAAAACACATTCCCTAAAATTTGCTTTTTAACTTTCATCATTTAAATTTCTTTTTATAGTGGGCGTTGGGTGTTTGGCCGGGGGCCTCCTATCCAAATTCAGTTTGGGCCTTTCCGTTTTGGGTCCCATTGGTGCGGAAAACCCCTTTTCCCGTTTGGCCCCGTTTTGGTTTTGAATCTACCAATGGCCCCCCTTTTACCCCGTTTGCTCCCCGAACCCCCTTTATTCAGGGGTTATTACTACTGTATTGCTGGATTCATGACACTTTCTCACACTCTCTCACTTGCTTTCATTTTACTATTCAGGATGGTACTTCTAGGCTTTATTGACATGTTTTACCAGTAGTTATTACAATCCTTTCCAGCAGTCTCACTTCTGTCATGTTTCAGTATTTCCACAGGGATCTATTTCACACATGTGATTTCATCATCTTCTGCAGCTATACTTTTCAGCCTGTTGCAGGTTGTGTACTATTTTCTTACAGGTAGGGCATTTTTATTTCAAAATATATGTTAGACAGTTTCATTTTTTGGTTTAACTTACAGGCTGAAACACACTTTTGTAATCAAGCAATACTTGCATACACTTTCACACTGTTACTTGCAGATTTTATTCCTTACTGACTACACTGCACTCTTTTGCTGACTGTCATACTTTTATATTTCTTTACAGTTACTGGTAGTGGTTTACTGACCTGCCTGGTGGCGCAACTGCACCAGCCTATCGCCATAGGCTCTGCGGTTCACAGAACGGACACCTGCAGCTGTAATATAAATGAAGTAATATTGGAATACACATCTCCATAATATCAGCTAGTTTAATTTCTTACATACATAATTAAATGTTACTTACTCAGTAGTGAGGCGTTGGGTGTTTGCCGGGCCTCCTGGATCCAAAGGTTCAGTTGGTCCTACTTGCGTCTCTTCAGGTCCGCATGGTGGTGACGGACCTGCTCACCAGCCCTTGGAATCCCTGTGGCACTGGTGAGATCATGAGCCAACCGGTCCCACGCCTTAGCCCTGTATGCTCCCCAGAGGACCTGGCCCTGCATGAGTTGGGCCTCATGATTATGGACTAGGAGCCAGACCATGTACCTGAACTCTTCAACACTCCACCTCTGTGCTCGGAAGCAACTACCCTCTCCTACTCCTGTCATTCTGCCTGCAGGTCAGTTCTACAATCGTTTATGCTGTGTATTCCCACCTATGGAGCTTATATAGTCCGTTTTTCCCGCACATATCTGTGATTGGCCATTTTGGAATTGTATCCACTTCAGTAAATCTGCATTGTCATGCTCCAGTTTGTATTTATTCCTATATATTAGCTATTATTGCATTTCTAGGTACTGTTGTCATGGCTTAATGGTTTGGTACCTTGACAATGGTGTATAGTATCCTGGGTTCGAACCTGGCCACTGCTTTTTATTTTTCATGACTGTCTAGACATGCTGAGGCGTGTATCTGTGTAAAGGCAGTTTTGATACGGCTTGCTCAACGTTGCCCGTCGGTTAGCTCATTTGCGCGGTCACGCGCTAGCATAAATGGGATATGCTGGTTTAAGCCTCATTTGGCTATCGGCACGCATATTATGCTCAGCTCAGTTAGGGGCACATAGATTTAGTGTGTTAGACCACTGCTCAGCTACGGGCACTCATTTTGCACCAGTTAAACCACTGCTCATCTATGGGCACATGCACTCACTCTGTTAAACTGTAGCTCAGCTATGAGCACATCTGGCATTTTTTCTTCTTTTGTTACCTCACATGTCTTCAATATAAATGGGCTATTTCATTACATTTTACATAAATTGTGGTTTTATGTGTACATATTTGTCAGGGACTTGTTTCCTGCTTATTTTGAAAAAACAAAAATTGGTGTTGTGGGGGCTCGAACCATGAATGCTTACTCTTCAGCCAACTTCTCCACTGCTACGCTATTGCTTCCTGGCTTATTTGGCATATTTAGTTCTTATATGCTTTCCCACTGACTGCTAACTGTACCTGCGCTACGGGCACACCCGCGCAAACGAGCACACTCACGGTTAAACATCTTTACAATTTAAAAAAAATATATAACATGTTCATTTATATATATTTTATGTTCATAGTCTGTGGGGGCATGTGTTGTGTTGTGTTTATTCACATTTCCGTGGACTCTGTTGTGGGTGTTTACTTTGGGTACTTTTACACTTCTGGGGGCGTGTCCGCTTGCAGGGCTCAGCCTACGGACACGCCCCTACTGTCTTACACGGACCGTGTTAGACTTAGGTGTGATTCAGCATGCTCTCATGAATATGCAAAGCATGTTGACATCACTCCGTTTAACTGCAGCCTCCGTGTAAGAGTTATAACTCTTACACGGAGGCTTCGTGAATCCTTGCCATAATGTATTGAAGAAGTAGTAACAATAAGGAAAAACAGCAAAGCTGTCTAATAATAAAATTATCAAATTTCTACATGACTTCCCCCACTAGATTTTGTACAGGTATAACATATACAGTTACTCAAGCATTCAAATATAGAAAGTAAAAGTTTTACAATGCTCAAAAATAACTGTTTGTGTAAATATAAAGAATGGCATGACACAGAAGTTGCCAGGATGTTTTACAGGAACATTTAAGTAATGACTTAAATTTTAAGTTTGCTTTTAGGGCTGAAGTAAGAGTACTGAAGGATGTTGGGGGGGATCATATATTGCAAAGTATGCTACTTTGAATAAAGGGCCATGATACAGAAAAAAAAAGTGTTAACACAGGAATAAAGTCTGTATTGTAGAGTGACTAATATGAGGAAGGAGCTGCTAGATGATGGGAAGATTCTTGGGTTTCCCTTTTAATAAGCAATTCCAGGCCAATATCCTTGATCTTGATTTTATAATTGTTTTAGTGCCTTTTCTATACATTTTTTCCACACTAAATTTAGAAATTCATCAGGGTTTCACAATATTAACAATATGCAACCAGATGTTCTTAGCTACAGTTTAATCTTCACTTCTATTATAAAAACACTTTGCATTCAAATGACACAAGATTGTCAGATCAGTTTCAAAGTTGTAATTACAGTTTGTAAATATGGAAGATTATTGTTTGTTTTCACTTGCGGGCTCAGTTTTTCTTTAAGGCCACACCACAAATTATGTACGGCACTATACAATGGTTCGCATACAACATCAAAGTATTCTTAGTAATCAAACACGTTACATGGTGAGGATTGTTATTCCTACCTCCATTGAATTTCTCATTCATATCTTCTTCACAAAGGTGACTATATCACTTTAAAGATGACATCATAAAAAAAATGGCAGTCATAAATGGGCGTTATCCTAGATTATGCTGCAGCTTGGTTCCCTTCAAGGGGGGTTGATGAGTGAGCTTATGTATTTTCTTACAGTGAATGTGCATCCTTTCAAGGTTAATGTTAGAGGCAATAATTGCTAGTAGTACAGTGTGATCAGAAGCAAACCCCTATTTGTTAATTGTCAGTTTTGTTTTGTGTAAGTAGGAAATAGATGCTGTAGGTACCTGGAAGAAGCTCAGATAGGTTGATATTTAAAAAGAAATACGGTTTCAATTGGGCAGAAAGAACAAGAGATATAAGAAGCTGAAGGATGACACAAAAACAAGCATGAGTTCCAGATAAGATGAATTTTATTTTGGGAAAATAGTGCTATGCTGTTTTGGTATCTGCATCGTCTTGTATAAGTGTATTACAGTATTTTAGTACAGTATCAAAATTCACCATTAAATTAGGGTTATATATTGTAGTGGTTAGGGCTTGTTTGTGATGCAGTTATTTTGTAGACTTTTCAAAACAAATGGATCCTGTTTGTGTCAGTGTTTTTTTTTTTAGAATCTGGATCACACTTTAAAGCTTTTGAACTACCAAAGTTGACTGACTTTTTGTCCAAGATATAGAAGAAACATTAGTAATAGGTATAATGATCTGAGTTTAGGAGGTTACTAATGATAGCATGGGGTGATCAGACGTAAATAAGTAGTTGTCTATATTTGATGAAAAGGGAAACTCATCTGGGTTGAATGTCCATGTTCATAGGAAAGGGTGCATAGAGTATCAGAACCCAATAAGTCCTGTTACTGACGTGGATTTATATCAGGGAGACAGCAGCAACAACAAATTCAGTTTAAGAAGGTCAACAAGGGTGTTAGTTGTGGCCTACAGGATCAAAAGTTTTGGATAAGTCAACAAACAATGGCACTAATTGGTAGACATTTTTCACATGCCTGATGTTAATATGTATAGATTTGATTAATCAGAGTCAGTGTAATAGTCAGGGTGTTGTAACCAGGACAGGAATAACACCGTTTGTGACAAAGCAGAACAAATTTTTTGCTTTAAAGTGGGTAGAAAATTATGTTTCAGATAGCATGTATAGAACAGAAATAATAGAAATGTTCTGAAATTTGATTTGGAGCTAAGTATAACTAGTTTAGAAAGCAGTGTTTCTACAATACATTTCTGGACAGGGAAAATGAGCAGCTTGAGAAGTTGGGCATTATTCATTTATTCATTTATTCATTCATTCATCTGAATTTGTTTACTGGAGCAGAGCTCTTATCTCAATGTACCAATTTCAGTCTTAGCACAAATGTACAGAAAATATAAAAATAAATTATAAAAGACCTTACAATAAAGTAAAATTAGTTAGAGTTGAATAAATTCAAGTGGGAAATGTAATACATGTCCATTAGTACACTTAAACTGTAATGTAAAACAAATTATTTTACCACTACATATACTACTATGTATTTACATGTATACATTATGCAGAACAAAGAACTGATGAGGATGGATGATATAGGGGAGATAGATGGTGAAGGTCAGAGTAGATGATAAGTGTTTAAGTAGTAGTGAACTGACAGCTGACCATTGTATGTGAGAATATGATGTAAACAGAGATGACTGAAGATGTCTTATAAATCCAGAATGATGGCATTCAAAATGGTTTAAAAAGTAGGCATTCAACTCCATCTAGAGTGATGGGTAACAGGTGATTTCATTGAGATGAGAAGGGGTTCACATAGATTTATACCAGGTACAGTGAAAACAGCGTGTGGCACACTGAGGTTTGTTTTCTGGACTTCCAAACAAAGGGGTCACTGTGGTTCTGCCTTTTACAGTATAGGAGGATATCTTTGGGGTGAATTTAGGAGCTAAAGACGTTAGTGAGCCAGTGTGCAAGAGTTTAAGTAACTTAGAGGCTAGAAAGAGATCAGCCCCATTTCTGACAAGAAGCTGTTGTGCTTTTTCTGTTGTTAGACAGTGTTGTTCTTGTCTGGTGGGTGAGTGATAAATATCTATATTTTATTTGAAAGAATATGATGAGCATTCATGTTCTTTTCTGAAGTTGCATAGATAAGTGACAGGCCATATTTCATCTGTGAGAGAAGAGCACCTTTACCTATGGTGGGTCTGACAGAATAGGGCATAAGGTTTGTTATTTGATGGGCATGAGGGCATTAGAATCAATCTGACCTTTAAATAACGCATGGGAGGATGGAAAAAGGACATGGAGTTTGCAGAATGATTTGGTGTTTTGGTTTTAACGATGGCAAAATGGTTAAGAATTTGATGGGATGTGAACTGTCTCTTAATTGTCTCTTAATTTCTTCAAGTATGTGAGGGTAGTGGCATAGTTAGCCTTTAATATCTGTATACGTATTTTAAAATTTGCTTCGATTTACCAGTTGGAGAGTTAATTTGTGACTAGAATTAATTTTGGTTTATAAAATGGGTGGGCTTTTTTAATATTCTAATTTTGTTTGTTTCATTTGTTTTTAGTGATTGTTCCATATAAAGATGCCATTCAGCCAGTTATCCATTGGTAGCTGCTTTTATACACCTACTAGGCCCTGCCTCTCAATTTTATAGTATGTCTAGCTGTGAGGTTACTAAAAGAAAGGCTTTCCACTGATACTTTTTTTTTTTCTTAATTGAAAGAGAAAACCCATATCTGGAGAATAAGCAGGACATTCAGGAAGTGTTCCAGTCTGGTATGTACTCCTTTCCTGTTTATTTTACAGGTTAAAAGCAGTTGTTAAGATTCAGATTTAGTAAGAGGATAATGGCAATATTCAGTAAAGCATTCATAGCTCATAGCAGGCAACATGCTTCTTTCACATTTATTTCGTAAAGTGTTGTTTCTGTAAGTGTGGCCAGGTGATTGTGTCTGTATCTGCATTTGTCTGTAGGATAATGGGCTGACCTCCTACTGGATGGGTATGGCCTCACCAAGTGACTGCAATACTATTTTAGGTAGATGGTTGTCACAAATAGCAAAGGGGAGATGTATTCAACTTCATGCCAAATTCACTACAAAATACTTTGCCATACAATTTTGAGGGAACAAATGGCTGTAACTAAGGAAATGGAACAAATGGCTGTAACTAAGGAAATGGTTCTTCAGAGGTGTGATACAGGATTTGAATTGCCCAGACATTGTAAAGTCTTATTAAATTTAATGGTATTGACTGCAAAAAAATAAATAAATTATTATAAAATGGAAATCAAAATCTAAACCAGATATGACTAAAGCGGTGAATATTGTAGACATAAAAGAACTGGAAATGGGATCTTTTTCAAAAGACAGAGGGCAAATCATGTGAAAATAAATGGAATCTGTAGGAGCAATGCATGCAGAACAGTGTTAAGGAGGAGGAGTGAATTTTAAGGGAAGCAATTTATGTGACATTGGAATGGATGAAAATTGTTAAAATGTATACTGCATGAAGATAAAATAAATATTCATATGGTTTGTTTTCTTACTGTATATGTATTTATGTCACTTTTAATGTCATGTTTAATAAAGATGTAAAAAAAGAAATGAGAAAAAAAAAACATTATGAAAGAGAGATGAGGAGTTTTTAGAAGTGATGTAATCCAATCCTGTGTGTGTGTGTGTGTGTGTGTGTGTGTGTGTGTGTGTGTGTGTGTGTGTGCGCATGTGTGTGCGTGTGTGTGTGTGTGTGGGTGTGTGTGTGTGTGTGTGTGTGTGTGTGTGTTTGTGTTTGTGTTGAGGAGTATAGATGCTATTAACCTGCAGTCTTAAGATGTTGATATGAATGCTATCAGTAAAATGCCAGTTATGACTGTCTCTTTCTGTGGGGTTGAAGAAGAATGTGGCTATGTATACATTATTCTGAACACTAGCTTAGAAGATGCCATCATATATGTAATCACCTTGTGGTCACTAAGTAAGAGAATTAGAGAACTAAGAGATTAACCTCCCAAGTGAATACCTACAATCGCAGCTGATGCTCTGGCCTACCCAGTATCCATCTTGATTAACCGATCTCTGTCAGAAAGTTATGTTCCCACACTGTGGAAAGTCTCACATATAATTCCCCTCCACAAAGACGGACCCTCTGCAGAACTAACCAATTACCGCCCCATAGGTATTCTCTCTCCACTCTCCAAAATACTAGAGAGATGCATGCACTCTCAGGTCTCAGACTATCTCCTTACTAACAACCTCCTTTCCAGTACTCAGCATGGTTTCCGACCAAACCATACCACCACCACTGCCTTACTCTCCTTTACTAACACTATTCTTCAGCATAAAAACAATGGCTATCTCTCCTCTGCTACTTTCCTAGACCTATCTAAAGCATTTGACATGGTCCCACACAAACAACCTCTGTCCTCAATAACCTATCCTTCTCACAATCAGTCACCAACTGGTTTCAGAGTTACCTGTCTGACCGCCAACAATCTGTTGTAGGGCAGAATTACATATCTCCCCAACTACCTGTCTCCATAGGGGTTCCCCAAGGATCCATCCTTGGACCCCTACTCTTCTCTGTTTACACCAATAATCTAGCCTCTGCCACCAAACATGGCACACTCATCCAATACGCAGATGACTCGACCATCATCTGCTCAGCCCAGTCCCTACCCAAACTGCAAAAAGTCACACATGAAGCCTTTTCCTCTGTTGAAACATGGTTATCCGATGCCCAATTAATACTCAACCCAAACATAACTAAACTACTCATCTTCCAACCCACCAAACATACTCAAAACAACTCTCACTTTAACATCACAGCAAAAGACAACACCACTATATACCCAACTGAACACACCAAATTGCTAGGAGTGGAAATAGACAATAAACTAAAATTTGACATTCACATATCCATGACCGTAAAAAAAGTACACAAACAACTAGGAGCATTATACAGAAATAAACAATTTCTCACCAAAGCAGCAAAGATTTCAATAGCAATTTCCCACCTTATCTCCACCCTACTTTATGCCTCTCCAATATATACCAACCTAAGGCAATGTGATCTAAACAAGCTAGAAACCTGCTACAACAAAATCGCCAAATTCGCCACTGGGGCATCCTACCGTAGTCACCACTGTCTCTCACTTGCTGAACTGGGCTGGCTTGAACTCCTTCACATCCTTCAGTGGTATCAACTCTCACTTGCCCACAAACTAGTAAACCATCCACTAAATGTCCCATCCCTCCAGAATCTACTCCAACCCTATCGCACCACCAGACCACTAAGATCCAGCAACAAAAATCACTTGCGGATCACTAAAGCCAATAACTCTGCTGGTGAAGCACTATTCTCTTGCCATAGCCAAATTATGGAACTCACTTCCACCCACAATTTCCTCCATACCATCATGCACCCACTTCAAAACTTTACTAAAAGTGCACCTAAAAACATGCTGGCT
Organism: Protopterus annectens; assembly: GCF_019279795.1. Lineage (NCBI taxonomy): Eukaryota > Metazoa > Chordata > Ceratodontiformes > Protopteridae > Protopterus > Protopterus annectens. Next base: position 1,554,805,434 of record NC_056744.1, read on the forward strand.
ATGCCCTTGCAACTCCCACTCTAATATCATCCACCCCATCCAACCACTATCTTTCTTTCCATTCCACTAACAACCTTGATTATATCAAGCTCAGATGCTCATAAGCCTATTACTTATTATACAGCAGGAACTTCTCATTGTTACATTTGTTAATGCCTGTTATGTACTTCACAGATAAAGATTCTAATTGTCTACTGATGTGCTATGTTCTTCATCTGTAAATATGTTGTAAGTAATTTCTATGTTAAATTGTTAATCGCTGTGTAATCCAATGTAACTACTGTCTGTTTATTTTACTGTGGAGCTTTTCTCCCCGGGCCTCCGCTGAAAATGGACCTACGTCCAGTCGAACACTCCCGGTCAACATATTTAAATAAATAAATAATAAACATTGATATGAAGCATAAATTGATGACTGAATCAAATTTTTGCTAGGATTCTGTGAATGAAGTGATAGGTATGTTTGATGGTTTGAAACAGACCTTCAGTTTGGGAGGATTTAGTTCTAATTCTCCAGGCATTTAGGTTTTTCACTAAGTATGTATGTATGTATGTATACTAGTGGGGCCTAGAAGAGGTTATAATTTCCATAAGTTCGAAGAAATGCACTAAAGAGGGACAGTAGAGGTGTCTGTTGCAACTCCAAGGCTGTAATACAAATCCAAACAGCTGCAGAACTTTAAGTGTGAATGTGGTGAAATACATACAGATTCCAAGATTACTATTTCCAAATATTCCACTTACTCCCAGGTATACCAGTTATATACATGTAGAAGGGGTGTGCATGGTGCATCTCCCCATACCAAAAAAATGGGAGGGGGAGGGCAAAGCCTATTTTCAAAAATGCTTTAAAGGTGCAGCAATGAGTTTCTGCATTTCCTTTGTTTATTTTTGTACAAAATCAGTTTTAATTTTTAAAGTGTCAAGAATTTTAGTATCTGTGTACTTCTGGCAGGAACTCAAGAGTACAGTACAATCCCCATTATCTATGAATCAAGCAACTGGCATTTGATTGGCTCACATGCTGGCATACAAGCCAATCAAAAATCGGAAAGCAGAACTGCTTCTACTCAGTGCGGAACAGTTCTGCATTAAGTAGAAGTGGCTCCACTTTGCGATTTTTGATTGACTCGTATGCTGGCATACGAGCCAATCAAAATCGCAAAGGGAAGCTCTTCTGTTCAATTCACAACAGCCCACTTTTCCACACTGAACAGAAGAGGCTCTGCTTTGCCTTTTCTGATTGGCTCATATGCCGGTATATGAGCCAATCACAAATTGCAAAGCGGAGCCTCTTCTGTTCAATGCGGAACATCCTACTGTTCCACATCAAAAAGAAGAGGTGCCACTTTGCAATTTTTAATTGACTTGTATACCGGCATATGAGCCAATCAAAAATTGCAAAACATATGTCAAGCAACGGGAACATACTCTTAACCAGCATCTACCAATCCCCATGGGTGCTGGTTAAATGAGACTTTACTGTACTTCATTTTATGCTCTACTACAAGTGTAGTTTTTTGGTCACAAAGCAGAGAAGAAAGAATGAAAGGGGTACAGTTTAACAAGCATGAAAGGGGAATTAGTATAAATTCAGAAATGTTTACTTATAGTAATTAAAAAGAGTAATAGTGTTAGTACTTTGTGACATGGCTCTCAACTTCCCATTTCCAAAATGAGGAACACTAGCCATCATAATGTGGAACAAATGGGCAAAATGTGGAAAACTTACTAATGGCTTACTAACAACTTCAACTAGGATGGTCATATGATGGTTAAAATATGCTGGTCTACTTATAGAAAAGCTCTTTTAATTAATTAATATGATTCATTTCTATTTACCATGGATATGGATATCAGTTAAAAAAATGCTATCACTGAATGTATGACAGACCCTTTCAATGTAGAACTTCGAGCAACATGAACTTTTTAAGACTCCAAATAACGTACATTCCTCATAATGAGGTACGCTTGAGAAGTATGCTTTGTGAATACTTTATTTGTTGTTTGCAAAGCATTATATTTTAATTGCAGAACAAATGTCAGATTTCTGCATTTAAAAACTACTTTATGATGCAACCAGATAACATGGGACTATATCATAACTTTTTGGCAATGTGAAGTCTACCACCCCAGCAAATTTAAAGTACTAGAAACAATAATACCATAGCTCACGTCAGCAAAGGCAGTTGCAATCAAATAAAAGTAAACCAGAATAACCAATCTGTCCCCATGTTTAGTTGTTAAAATAATAGTAACAAAAAAGGTGGGCAGGAGAAGGTTCTCTTCTTTCCAGAATGCCTAATACGTATTGTAGATCAATGTGTGTGTATGTACTTTTAAGACGTTATCTAGGGGCTTGCACAAGTGCATAAATACTGAGCACATGTGAGCCTGGCTGCCATTTTTAGTAAGCTGTTGAGATGTAAGCATTTATGTCTGTAAGGTCTGTCTGTTAATCGGTTTGTTTACATTTTATGATGCTGGTATCCATCCTGATAAACTTCTATGTAATAAAGTATCTAAATGAACTACCCCACCTGTTTGTCACCTATGCCAGAGAGGGACGAGCTACATGGTGTCAGAAGTGGGATCCAGAAATACAGATTCTGGACAGAAAAGGCACTCAGTTAAAATGGGAAGAATATACAGGAGTGGATCATCCCTACTGCACTTATAATTTGCGAAACAGGTCAGAAACTAATTTCAGATGTTAAAAATTGCTCAAATAATTTATTATTCGTAAAATATGAAACAAAGCATACTGAACACTCTAAATGATATTTAAATAAACTGATATGTCCGATATTGATAAAAATAAAACTATGGAAGATGTTAGAAATAAAGTCTGAATTGCATAAAATGAATAAAATAAGTGGAAATTACTGCATTTTCATAAAGCACATATAGCAGCAACTGAAGCCCCTGCAGCACTCACTGGTAAGCCCCAGAGCTTACCAACAAATTTCAGAGTTCACACAGTCTCAGTGAAGCATAAGACTGAGTCTGCAAACTCAAAGCACGGGCCCCCAACCTAGTTTCATAACCAACTGTCTAATTGTATAAACAAAGTAATTGTGGAAAACTCATCAAAAAATGCAAACGAGAGTCCAGGTACCTCAAAAACGAACAATCTTCTTTATTATGAACACAGGAGCAAACAGAATATAAGCGCTTTCGTCTTGAGCACAAGACTTCTTCAGATACCCCCCTACATGTGTTTCCTTTAATTTATATTTAAACCCATTTGCCATCAATTAAAATTTAAAAGAGAAATTCTGAGAGCTTATTCTTTCATTCAGCAAAAAAAAAATATGAAAAATATGTAAAAAATGTAAAAGATATATGTTTACAAAATGCATTTTAACTATTAATGTTAATACTTCCTATACCTATAAAAACAACACTGTACTAACTATAATGCTAAAACATTTAATAAAAAACTTGTTTTTCATATGTTTGTTATATAATCAATGTATGCAGTTGTTTATTTATCTCCTTCAATGTTGAAAATAAACAATACTTCATCATGTTACCTGGTTTATACTTGTGAAGCTTTTAAAATGAATACAGGTTTTACAGAAATGTATTCATTCAAGCCAGGAAATAAGTTTGACTTTAACCTGAGTTGCCATTTTAGTTCTTTATTTAAAAGAATATTTTTTGGGTCACCGCCCCTTAGGTTACTTCTAACAACATCTATTATACCAAATCTGTATCCGTTACAAGAGGTGCAGTTGATAGAATGCTTATATAGAGCACTAGTCTCTTTCTTGGTCTTTATATCATAGCTATGTTCATACATCCTATCTTTGAGTGCCCTCTCCGTTTTTCCTACGTAAAACGCTGGGCACCCACTGCAAATAGCCAGATATACTAGCATTTTGGTATTGCAATTACCTTTGCAAAATCTGACTATACTCCCAAGCCCATTTTGCAAATGTATAATATTTTCCCTAAAGATGTTTGGACATTGCCTACAGCTACCACAAGGGAGGGTAGCCTTTTCAACATACTTATTTTGAGGTTCAGATGATGCAAATATTCTTTTGAAGTTCATCCCTGTCCTGAAAGAAAAAGAGGGTGCTTGGCCAGCCATTTCATATAATTCTTTATTCACCTTAAGCATACTCCAGTTAGCTTGAATAGTGTTTATAAATGTTCTAGAACAACCATTGTATTCTATAACACAAGCTCTCTGATACTTGTTTACCTTTTGAATCTTAGATTTGTTTTTATTATTGTTGCTGTTACTATTTTCCTTACCTTCCAAGGGCTTCCCTAAAAGTGGCTTGTACCTATTACCCCAACCTCTGGAAACTTCCTCCAGCACCTTGGTAATTAGTACATCGGGATACCCCCTTTCTAAAAACATGGATTTCAAATTCTTAAATTCATAATCTAGATCATTTTTATCGGACGTCATATGAGCAACACGTACTGCTTGCCCTTTAATTAAACTCCTTTTCATAAATAAGGGGTGGTTGCTGGTGTAATGTAAATATCTATTATACCAGGTGATTTTTCTATATATTTTTGACAGAAAGCCATCCTTAGTTTGTTGTATGGTGGTATCCAAATAATTAATAGCCACTTTATCCCATGTGTACGTGAATCTAAAAAAAGGGGTGCTTTCATTAATGTATTGCACAAAAGCTTTCCACACTGTCACTTTCACCTTTCCATAATATAAATATATTGTCCAAAAATCTTACATATTTTTCATATAGGTGCATTTGAATACAAATCTATTCTCCCATTCAAGCATGACTAAATTCGCATAAACTGGGGTGCAGGCTGCCCCCATTGCTACCCCACTAATCTGCTGATAATATTCACCTTGGAAATTAATAAAATTGTTGTCAAGCACTACCTCCATTAATTCCAAAATTAGTTGAATTTTGTCATAAGACAAGGTGGAGAAATTATATACACTTTAAAAATATATTGTCAAAAAAAAACCAAGCTAGTTTGTACCACACCGCCTTTTGGCTCATTGTGACTAAATATTTCAATTAGCCTAGTCAAAAAAGACTTTTTAAGCTAAAATGTGTTCAAATAGACAATGGATATTTGCAATGCTGTTGTAATCTTGGTATTGTCCCGCAAGGGCTTAGAATGTTCAAGTACCCTTTTGGTATTTCTTATACTAGTGAGGTGATTAATGAATTTCACGCTTTTTTGATGAATGTGGAATTAAATTAATTAAAAAATTAATTAAACACAATGAGGTCACCATTGATGTATTAAAAAATCAAGTAGAGAAGTTGAACAATGACATTTTAAAAGATTTATTATTTACTGAATATGAAAATTTGTACAAAAAAGTGTTATTCAGAGTGAACAAAAGGACTGACAATATATTTTTAAAAAAACAGAAAAAGTTATTAAGAGACAGAAAACAGTATGCGGTTAAAAAATAATATCTTGGGCCTAAAACTAATGAGAACTATATTACAAATAGGATTGGAGATGACCACATATTGAGGGAAGGGGGGACAATTCAACATACAAGAGAGAATAGAACTAGGCATGGGACACACAGAGGTTTGGATGAATTAGATTCTTTTTCAGAACGGCAAAAAAAATTTTATATACCAAGAAGGTCGGAGGACTGGCCAACAAGAACAGATACAACATGGATTCAGGTCAGAATTATCCACAGACACCACACTCAGAAAACCAGGGTTGGACAAGGGTAGGAACGAAAGTGAAATAATTTATGAGGCTGATGTAGATGGAATTGTGGCTGAGTACAATGCATTTAGGATATACAATTACACTACAACTATTTTGAGAAAAGAACATTTCTTGCTATTGTCCAGAGGGTGTAAATTTGTGTCTACTAGTTATGGAGACATAGCTAATGCCTTAGTTGATTTGAAGTTGTATTTAAGAAAGCTTAATTTAGGAATGGTGTGTAAAAACAGTATTGAACCAGATCCTGAAAGTAAAACAGGTCCCTCCAGGGGAAGTACTACAAATCCCCCCCTTCATCCAGTGCTCACGACCTTTGAAAAACATGTGACTGATGAATTATATGAAGCATTTGCTAGGAATAAAAACAACAGGGGACCATCTAATTTAGAGAAGGTAGAAAGAACACTGCTTAATGAATTAAGGAACGAAAATAATGTACGTGTTATGAAACCTGATAAGGGAGGGGGTGTTGTTTTGTATGGTACGGAAGAATACAACAACGTTATTACAGATATTTTGTTGGACACCAAAACTTATTCGCCACTATCCCTTAACGAGATTAACATAGCGTATGGGAGGATTGAGTCATTGTTGGAAGAATATGCATTAGAAAATAGAATTACTAGAAAGACCTTCCCCGGGATTCATGAAGCTCGGCGCAAGGCCGGCGTAAGGCTTGCGCCGGCGGTGCATGGAATATCCGGCGCAGTAGCGCCATCTACATATTAATGAGAGTGCACCGTAACCACAGGCATGTGCGTAGTGTACGTGAGCGAGCCCAAGTAGGATGCGTCAGTAGGCGTGTTTAAGCAGGCAGGCGAAGAGCAACCTAACGTGCTGTCTGCCATAGCCCGCCCAGAATAGAAATGGCTGCAGCCATGGCCCGTGCAGAATGAAATGTCCGCAGAGTATGCAACAAAGTACCCATCCCAACTAAACAGAGAAGCAAATAAAACCCACGCAGCCCGAAATGTACCTGTCCAAGGAACAAAGGATACGCGTAATACCGTGTCCGTACAGCAATGTACTGTGAGTGTGCATAGTCAGAGAAGGTGTACAGCAGCATGTCAGCACGCCGCACCGACATAGGAGTAGCGACTAAGGTCACCAACCGTCCCACTTTGCGAGGGGCAGTCCCTGTATTGGCATACGTGTTCCGAAATAAAGCATTAAAAACGGGAAGTGTGCGAAGAGTGTAGGTCATAATGATTTCCCGAATTCAATGTAATTGTAGCCTGAATCGGTTATTACCGTAACTGAAATACCTAAATGTCCCAAGAAACAGAATAAGCTACCAAACTGCCACAACAATAAGCTCATACATAGGCAAATAAGTGAAGTCCTATGCTATATAGTGACCGTGCGTACGTGTCGGGCTGTGAAGTCAGATGTGACTCCCTGCACACACAGGTGGTCAATGTAGAAGTCCCACAGAACCACGATAGCAATGTGTGTGTTGAATGAAAGGCGACCGACAAACCCTGTCCCCTGATCCCTGGTAGTCACCCCTGTGCTGTGTGGACATCCACACATACGCTGGACAGGGGTGACCTACTACCCCTCGACAGGTATGACTGTGCATTACGTACCAGTTAGGTGTGGGACATGTCCCTGACAGCAGATATGCATATCCGGGAGGCCCCTTCGAAGGATAAATGTGTCAGATGTCCGTCCCAGTATGGCATCTGTTCTGCAAGCATCTACAAACAATGTTACCCATAACACCCCTGTGTGTGCCTGTACCGTGGAAATGTAGATGTATGACAGGGGTGCACCCACGGAATGGCACCACGGGACACCACTTGTGACAGGCAGTTGGTCTGACATGCAGCCAGCAACTATGACCATGTGGGTTGTGTCACATAGACAGTTTACAACACATACTGTGATGTACATGTTCACATCCCAGACAATGGTTTCATTAACGTTACCTGAGGGGGGTAATGTTATGAAGCCCTTTGCCAGGACGAGGTAGGCTGTATGGACTGCAACACCCCCATCAATGGGCTGGGTGACCGTCCCGAAAATGTCAACCATGTCTTAAAGGCATGAACCGCCCTTGAACAAGACAAACCGTGTGGGATGCGAAGTATGTATGTCCCCTATGCAGTCATGTACGAACCGCAGTATGATCCCACCCCATGTCTATGCAGATAGGTCTCCTCAGGGTACTGGGACAGTAACAACCAGCCTCAGTGGAGGCATTGGCCCTGTGATGTGGGAATACAGTTGTCATGCGAAACAACCTGGGCATCCTACCTGAGGTGAGGCCATAAAGAAATAGCTGTCCTAACTGTGGGTCCACATCCCAAATGAGATAGTGGAGTACACAGCGGGCTCACCAGCTGGTCTCATGGATGCTATTCACACTACCCTGGAGAGAGCATGTCCCACCTGTGTGCCACAGAACATTTGGTGACCACAAACCGCTGGTACAGACATCTCCACATGTGTGGTGGAGGGTGTGGAGATGTCCTCACTGGACCTGTCAGCCTGTATGTCGGCAATGTGTGTATGTTGAGTAAACCCCACCTCTATTTGAACCCAGCCAGAGCATATGTGGTAGTGACCTCACAGGTGTCGAGCATAGCAATTGAAGGTGGTATGAATGTCAGCCAGGTCCATGTAGGTATATCTGTGGAATGTGCCCTGGACAATCCCATGACATTGTGTAACACTACACATATGATGACCAAGGGTGTCACACCTGACAAGGTGTCTGCTCCACCCTGTAGTAGCCACCTCCTCGTGTTGTACATCATGTGTATGGCTGGGGTACACCACACTGGACGCTTGGCATTGGTACAATGAACCACAGTTGGGTAAGTGAATGCCTGGTACATGCAGTCCTGTAGGTACTGGTAGATGGCAAATGTGATTGATGCAGTGGCTGCAGTACTGTCGACCACTGGCTCAGGGTCCATAAAGGAGACCACAGTAGTGTGCAGAAATGTGTAGTCTGCCTCTGAGCAAGCAATGTGTATGTTCACTGGCAACACACACAGCAACGGATGCCAAAGGCAGATGCCAATGTCCAAATAACATAGATCAACGTCAGCATGGCAATATGTCTTATCATACATGTATTGACACGTGTCTGCTAATTACAATTACAAATGGCCGGTAAGACCGGCCTAAGGCTCACATGATATACACAGCCTGGAGGTGTTGTTCCGATAATGAAGTGGCAGTACTTTCCAACCGTGACCTCTGTGTATGAAAGTGTTTGTCAACCTGCAACAGTGGATGTACACAATTGGGTTCTGGCATCGGAAAACATAGTTCCTGTAGCACTACACAGTATGGGTAGTCAAGCAGACATCTGCAATTGTTGAACACACAGCATCAGTGAAACCCACTGTTCACAAGGACACAGTCCGACAAGCTGTACACATTACATATGCACAGTGGTGTCCATGACTGGACTCAAAAATTACAAAAAGACAAGTATGACGCCATCAATGATCGCCTACGGGAACCCATTGTCGTCACGGGTATACATATGCACCGCAAGCGTGTTTAATGTTGATGATAGCTGTCCATGAAATGCAGCACACATGCACAGAAATACCCAGGGGACCGGGTCCATAGAAGGGCGTCCACATCACAGTCCCGCACACCTGAAGGATGTGTAATGGGTACTGTCGATTGTCGCACTCAAGGGATTCTGGGTATGTAGACTCTGGGCTCGGTGTTGTTTCGCAGCCAATCCTTTGTCCCTCCCCGTGTGAGGGATGTGTGCGTGGCACCTGCCTTCCTCTCCGCTAATAATGCAAACCATCCACCGGAGAATGCTAAATGTAGTTGTGAGATGTGTACAGCCCTATAGTAGTGTCCAGTAGTAAATTGTCATGAATGGACAACCGTATGGCCAAGACGGCACCCACAACCGCCAACCTGGGTAAAGTACACAACCGCGGCAAGGCATAACGCAGGAAATACACATAGGGACTACAGTCGACATCCCACATACAAAGCTGGACCGCTGTGCCAACACCGGCGTACACAGCACTACATCTGCCAGCAACACAATGGGGGAGCACTCGGCACCATACCGTGGAACAGATTGGCGACCTGTGGAACACAAACCGATGGCACGCCAACAACGCCAACTGGGATATGCAACCTATGGCGTCCCCACCTATGGAGAAATCATGCTACAATGAAGACATAGGGGATCGACATATTCCGGTGGTGTTCTGTTGTAAATACAGTGACGGACATGTCCTATTGGGATGTCTGATGTGTACATGAAGCAGTAGCTAACCAGCATCTTTGGATGTATGACAATTGTTCACAGTACGAAATCACCTGGTCACGTAGCACCATGTAGAATGGGTAGTCAAGCAGACATCCGCGACTGGGGAACATACAGCAGCAGCCAAACACACTGGCCACACGGACACAGTCCGCCAAGCTCTACACTTAACATATGCACATTGGTGTCCATTGTAGGACTCAAAAATTACCCGTGCAGACTGCGTGGCACATGATCGTGAGTCGTGACCACGTCACAGCTACACATATGCACCGCAAGCGTGTTCAATGTC